>NW_010137496.1:0-24797 GCF_000699245.1 Pterocles gutturalis | reverse complement strand
CCAAGATCTTGATAAACTTGCTTCCACACTGCTCCACTTTCAATCTGTTAAAAGAAAAGGAAGCCATGGCTTTTGAATTAACTCACTAACACACAAAAGACTAAGTTGCCAAAGTTTACAATTTTGGAAAATAATTATAAGTAATTTCCTCCGATCTATAAAATTACTATTTATCACACACACAGTATTTCACTGTAGTGCAAACGATACTCTAATGGAAATGCTTTATGTAATTTAGCACATCTGCAATTCAGTAAGCCACAGCAAGCCTTCCTCCTCCCCAGGTGGTAATAAAACAAAGGAAAGAAAACATGGAGATCAGAAAAATCAGTATCTCATTTTTATTTTAAAGTAATTCTTAACTATAAGAGCTAGAATTTTAATTAAATTGGAAAGAAAAATTAATTCAACATATTAACAATACTCAGCCTTAGCAGTACTGCACCAGATACAGTGGCTACCGGTCTTTCATTATGTCCTTAATATGCCCTTTGGTGTTAAACTTTTGTGACAGTGTGATACGCTCATTTCTAACCATCTGTGAAGGTAAAAGCAGGTATACTGCAACACCCAAGTATGAGATCCTCTCTTGTGTATCAGAAAGGTGTCACTGCACAGACATATTTCCTCAACTGACAGGCTTAACTTACCGGAGGTACTTCAAAGAGTAATGGAATCTGCCTGGCCATGAATTCTGTATGCTTCAACCACTGCTCCAAGACCAACCCTACTGATCCCAGACAGCACATTCTTCTGTACATTGCCCAGAATAGATAGAATTAAGGGCCTCGCATCAGACCTTAAACTAGACTGCTTGTCTTTGAGATTTTATTAACCACTCTTAATTTTCTGAGGTAACAAATTTATCAGAAAAAGGCTTTCTGAAATATCAAACACACACAGGCTGGCGAATTTTACACAGCAATAATTAAACACGCTGAGTAGATGTGTAATTAATTTAGAACAGAATTACTTTCTAGTTCCTGTTGAAGTATGTTTTTCAGAGCTACAGACAGGGTGTCTTATGTAGCTGTAGTATTCAATTTCCATATATCTAAAGCTCCTGTGTAAGATTCTTATTTATAACTACTTAAACAAAAATAAAGAGCATCCTCAGATTTTATGGCTCCAGAATACTAATACTCACATTATCAAATCCTCCAAGCTTGTGTACAAGTCTGAATAATTTGAAGAGATTTAAATTTCTATATCCTAATACAGGTCGTTTGTTAATAGGAGTCCCTGTGAAAACGACAGTTAATACAGTGTTTTGAAATACCTTTTTACAAATTACATAAAATCCACATCATATACACTACTACACTATTACATATAGTATTGTAAACCCCCTCCCTCTGAGAGCCTCATGCATCTGGTACTTTCTCTTTATAAAACTAAACAAACTCAAGAGTCTTAATAACACATTTTCCCTGTAGTTCAATAACGTAATTTAATTCATACATACGCATTCTTCCATATATTACTGAACATGCACAAATGATGCAACTTTTCTTGCTACCTATATTACACATATTTTTATTTTGCTTGCTGAAACAATTACATCTAAAAATACCAGTGTAGTCCTTTCACCAGAATAAAAAAATCAACCTCTCTAGTAACAAATCCCACGATGCTTCAAAGAGCTAAAACTTCCTTTGCTACTGTACTAGCATAGCAGCTACCACATTGTCATCTCTTGTAAACCGTTCCTCGACTCACCTTCACATGTAATCAAAAAGATACTAACTTAACTAGTTACAACACTTATTTAAACACCTTTACCCCTGCCTCCACAGACATTGTACTTTTCTTGCAGTGTATAAATACCTGGTAAACATTTAATACAATAAATGGCATTTGCTTTTAAAAAGATTTCAATCTACCTTACTGACAATGCTCTTGCATTTAAGTGATCAGGATTAACGCAAGAAAACTACCACCAAGTAAATGCTTTTTTCCATGATCCTAAACAGGGTAGGGGGGAGCAGTGTGGTTAAATTTTACACTTTAAAGTTATTAAAATGAGCATATACATTAATATGATTGAGGATATAAAATGTTTGATTATACACACTCTAAGTACACAGTAGAAAATATACTAGGATATTAGAGGTACTATCCACTTATTTCTGAAAGCAAAGAATAAGTGACTGTATTTTAGAAGAAGAGTCATGACAGACACCTTCTAAATAGCAAGGAAGTCAGAAGTGATGAATACAGTCTCACTGTTTCCAGAACTGAACTGCAAATCACTGCTAGTTTAAAGACTCAATTCTTTAAAGTACTGCTAAGCAATACACCTACTTTCAGCTTCTACAAGTCAAAGATTAAAATGCTTACCTCTGTCTTCCATGAACTTGTATAATTGCTGAAGAAAGTTCTCTCTTTCTTCGGGAAATGGTTCTATTTCCTCCTGTTTAAAGTAACACACACAAGAAAATTATCACCATTTTGAGTTACAGTCCTTCATTAAGAAACATACAGCAGTGATAATTTAGGTTCAAATGTTCAAGTTTGTTTTACTGTAGTCAGCAACAGGATACTATACAGAGACAAACGCTCTCAGTGCTACACCACGTGGAAGTAAATAAACTACAAACAGTTTTTCAAAAGATATAAAACTGTAATTGTAAAGGCATACTGAAATTGGTTTTTTTGATTGATCACTGAAGTATCATAAGTGCTAGCAGAAATCAAGATGTATTCTCAATTTTGTCCATTTACTCAGAAAGTCTTGGGAGACACCACTATTAGTGATAAAGAGGTTACATCAGAAATCTCATATTTCTTCTGCAGTTAAGTGACTCCTTGATGCCTGGATACACTATGTCACTTTCAGGGATGAAGTGATAGAGGAAAAATGGTGCTTGCACTTTCTTAGGAGTTCTAATCCACAGTACTGGGAAACCGCAGCCAATGGCACTGCATGCATACTGCCAGGGGCACCGGCTGAATGCGTGGTGAGCAGGATCAATCCCAGAACTGAAATAACAATGGATATTTTGAATGTTCAGTTCATTGTACTAATAAACCTTTGTATTAGATTTACTTAGATTAATAAACAGTGGAGTTTCATAACAAAGCACTATAGCTCATTCTGTAACATCTCAATTTCCTTAGGAAATGCAGCTTCCCACAATCAGTAGCAATAAAATATTGATGTAATAAGAATTCTTAGAAATTCTGATGACTAAGCTACTTCAAAACAACATGCCAAATATACGTTGATTAATCTTCTTCATACTTTAACGTTACCTGTAAAGTTTCCAAAAATAATTAATAGAAGTTATTCAGTCAATCTAAAACAAATTATTTTTCTTTTGTGTCTTTTCATTGTGCCTATCTTTTCCACTCTTCAACAGTCTTCTAGTACTAAATATTAAAGCTTCACCTACCCTGAAGCAAGGGGACAAAACTTATTGTCTTTAATGTTATAGCAAGGCAACTGAGAAATCAATAAAAACAGAATATCATTATTAAACACAGCAGAAAACAAACAAACCAACCCCACAATGTCTGCTGAAGCTATTCAACAAAGAGATGGACGGCTGAAAATAAGGTCAAGGAAGGCTATACCTATTACCAGTGAGTAGGTTTTTTCCTTACTCTATACTTGCTCTTCAGGAAATGCTCTTGGAGGACATATCAGCGCAAACAGGCAAAAAATGAAGAACCAGTATTCACAATATGCTGTAACAGTTGCCATTTAGGTATAATTATCAAGAGAAATACAACAAAAATACTCCACAGTCTTGCAAAGGCAACGTGTGCGGGGCATTACGTGATGAGCATCTATCTGATACCTTGTATACCAGCAGAGCTCAGAGCAGGCTACTTGAATGAGCAAGGACAGGCTGGGTAGAGAACTGCAACCAACATACTATATACATCCTCACAGAGAGCATCAGAAATCAAGCATATCTAGCAATTCTTCACTGATAGGTATGAGGTGATGCTGCAGCCCTGCATACAGTACAAACACCTACAAGAACATTCACATTTCACAGGCAAAGGCAGTAAACGCCACCACCAAGCAAAAGATTCAGCTTGCAATTAAAACTTGAATATGACCATAGAGAACAAATTACTTCAGTGGAATCAATACAGCTTTGAAGTTTGTTTTTGTTTATTTTAATCTCACATGATAAGTACTTGGAAAGGACTTTTACCAGCATATCCTGAACCATGGCAAAGAGATCATGAGCACCTACTTGTGTTTCTCATGTTCCCCACCAACAAGAGAACACTTGCCAGAAGAAAATGGTCCCACAGAGCATCGGAGGGGGAGGGAGGGGGAAGGGGTCATTGACTGAAACCTTCAGGAAACCCAGCAAAGCTTTTAAGAAGGAATGTATGCTTTTTAAATATTAGGAGAACTAAAATAAAGGTGATGAAGAGGCTGAATAAAACACTGCCACTCCTTTCTCACCATAAGATCCAATACCTGAAGAGTACTCTCACATCTCAAACGTGATAATCCACAGAGGTGCCAAAACAGCAAGTGGATTCTCCTTATTAATTTTCCCAATAGAGACAAACCCAACTTTCTAATAAAGTGTGGTAAGGGGGAAGCTTAAGACCCTGCATACCTCTGAAAAGCATTCAGATGAAGCTCCCGTGTAAAAGGTAGCAAACCTCCCTGTGGCTTAGAATGTGTGGCAAGTCACAGGTATGTACTGGGATAACAACTCCACCATCAGAAGAAAAGTTTATCGTAATTTATGTGAGCAGCTACTTACAGTAGCATGATTTTATCATGCACAGAACTCACTCCATGGCCACAAAGGGGTAAATAAACAAACACTGCCACAACATACAATAAAGCAGATGTAAGACAACCTACAGAGGGAAACTACACCCTTCTGCATGCTACAACACACTGCATTATTACAGAAGGGCAAACAACTGTTTATTTGGAGGGAGAGTGAACTACAAACTGGAAACCCATCTGAGCCACGACAGACATTATAGCCCAGGATTTAACCTGACCCTAAGAAACCACAAGTTCTACATCAGTAAAAAAACCCCTCCTTTGCCTTCCAATATTGAAATAGCATGTGCAAAGTAAAGGCCAGTCTGGATTTACATATAGTTGTAAGACACAATTGCTGATGTTTTCAAAGAAAACAGAAAGAGATCTTTGTTTTAAAGTTATAAAAAATAATTTAAGCACCACATATCCTTTACCAGAAACAACTTAAATATTTTTTTTAGCTACACAGATCTTCCTAGACAGCCAGACTTTTACCAGGTAGCAGGTAAGTTCCATTCAGAAATACACACAAGGCAACCTTTTTTCTTTTAGAAAAAACAATACACGTGTGACAATGGACACCAATATCTACCCTTCCTCATCCTGCTCAGTCCCTAGTAGGTACCGCAACGTCCTCTGCCACTGCATTAAGATCAGCATGGGAAAGATTCTAAAACAGGCTCCTCAAGTTTTAATTTCTGTCTTTCATTAGTCCCTAATGACTCAGTCTTTTGACTACTGACTATAAATTTTTTGCTTAGTGACTCAAAGATACTTGTTAGATTTTCAAGTTGGTATTTTCACATTAACTGAACTTTGTTGAATAAGGATTTTGAAAACTGAGAGGCAACAATATTGCCTATGTCAACACGTTAAATGTTCCCAAATGATTAAATGAGCGACTTAAATATTAGTCTTGCTAATTTTTATCAGCTGTGTACCTATGCCCTTTACTAACTTCACTTGCCTCTTCCTCACTGCTGTTATCCTCTTTTTCTTTTTCATCCTCTTCCTCTTCTTCAGCTTCACTGCTGGAGCTGTCTTCTTTCAATTCTGTTTTCCAATTGCTAGGAACAGTTCTGTTTTTACGAAATTCAAGGGCTTGGTCAAAAGCTGTGAAAGGACCAGCATTTGTTAGCACTGCAGGAAGTATCAGTTTAACCAAATGTTTTAATGAAAAAAAATAGTCGGGGGGGGGGGAGGGGGAAAGGAAGAAAGACTGATAATTAACAATTCCACCCCCAAATTCAATGAAGCTCAACAACAACCCTGTGTTGTCCATCTTTGCCTTAACCAGACAAACTGGCCTAGTATTCTCTGCACACCAAATTATCCAGAGCTATTATTATGATTATTACCATGTCAGTGTCTATAGACACAAATAAGGATCTTCTGTATTAGGGCACACATGAAAATTTAATTGAGAACACCTCTGTTCCAACAGCTTTACACTGTCATTTATCTGTACTGAACAGGGAGGAGAAGGAGGAAGAAATAAGAACAAGCTAATTCTAAGAGTTGGATCACACAAACTTTTAACTTTCAAATGAATCCACAATTCTAGTTTCTTGAGAGTGCATAAAGGGAACTAACTTACAACTATTAGGGGTACTATGGTGAGAATAACTCCATGAAGGTTTAATGCAAAAGGTCAAATACTAAATATAAAGCCAGTGTACAGCGTACGATTATATATCCTTTGTTTGGCAGGTCTACATTGAAAACAAGTGCAGTAGGGGGGGGGGGTGTTTGGGGTTTTTTGTTTGGTTGGTTTTTTGTTTGGTTGTCCTTTTTAAAAAAAAGTTCCTCTTGCTCTTCAGAAGTGTTCCCCTTTAATATATTATGCTATAGAAAAAGATCCTGTATTTTAGCATTTTTAAAACATGAACCAATCTACCATAAATTTGGTCCAGTTTACCTAACAAAGCAAATGCATACACGTGTTTTCTCACAGAAAGTTATTTTTACCTTGTTTTAACAAAGCGTCAGGCTTTGGTGAAGTTTCACTAATCTCCCGAACATCTTTTCTTGGCACAGAAACGCTAGATAAGTGTTAAAAAAATGTTTTAAATATTTTAAAGCTATATTAACAGTATAATAAAAAGCTATTACTAAAACTATAACACACTAAACATACAGAAGAAGCATATGAAGTGTTATCTTGACAATGCTATAGTGTTAGTCTGGAATGGTGTTAGTTAAAAACAAAACTTCTACGTAAATTTGGTTAAATCATCCATATGCACTCCCTGCATATTAAAGAAAGCATTCTTCCACTAACAGGTAGTTTCTGTAATCTCCTAAATATAGATTACTTAAGGAAAACCTCATGTTAATTTTGCAAGTAACTACTCACCCACAAAAAAAAAAAGCCCTACCTTGCTTAAAACATAAATGAGTATTAGTATAAACTGTCAGCATGAAATTAAAGACTTCCAAAACGAAAGAACAAAGCACTTTTTAATTTGTACTGTGGCTATGTCCAAGGAAGCAAGTCTGAACTGCAGATTTGGCGGGTGGGGAGTATGTGCTTGTGTGCACGCACACTTATGTATGTTTCTCCAGTGACATGCACTGATGCTTGAATAACTATCAAATTGTAAAACCATAGCCTAGACTTAGTAATAAAACTACAATGAAACTGTTACTACAACAAAACTGTTAACTATTTCAATATCTTTTCTGCAAAAGCATTCTGTAAATTGAACCAAGCAGGATAAATAGCTCCAACTTTTAAAATAAAAACTAAAACCTAGAAAAAAAAATTGTTGTCATCCATCAACCCCCTTCCCTGACCAACATAAGTTCCTTAATCTATGGCAAATACCATGCAGTCTGGTTTTCTAAGTTTCTGTATTTTCTTTCTTACTTTGAGTAGTATGTATCACAGCTCTTTTCAAAGAACATGAGAATATACAGTTGTATTCTAGGCTGAGATAAAACATATGCCTACTATGTCAAAAAAAAAAAAGTGAATTTCTGTACGTGTGAGTGCTGTATGTGTGTGCATGCACAGACCCGCGCAGACCCCTTTCTGTAAATGGATAAACCTACGGCCACATCTCTGAAATGCCATGCTCTATTCCAAACAGAGCAGGAAAGGGTCTCAGGCCATTCTCTACGTCACAAAATACTGCTTTGTTTGCCACCATCGTTAACAATGAAATTAACACTGAGACAGATAGATATATGAATCCCATTATTAATAATGACAAAGTTCAAGACTGATTTCATCACAATATAGGCTGTTAACAGTTTTCTAAACCTTAGAAAAATCTTGGCAGAAACTTAGTGAGCTCACTGATGTTATCAGTACTTTACCCAACACATCTCAGTACACTTCACTTGACTGGTGTAATTTTATTCAATTAACAACCTCTACATTCGTACTCACAATTTGCCATCCTTGAAAGAGCGAACGAGAATATTGTCTTTTTTCACTGCAATGTCATCACTGCAATCTGGACAAACCACCTGCAAAGATATTACAAGTGCAAAGTTTAGAAAGAAAAAGGAAAAACAAGAGTAATAGTATATACTAATGCTTCTCAGAAACCTTTTGGGCTCACTTCACTTTAGCAACACTGAGATGAGAGCAACTGAGACCCCTCAAAACACAGGAGTCATGACCTCCTTAAATTACTGAATGCATGAATTCAAGCTCACTTCCTGGAGGGAACTGACGGCTGCTGCCAGAGACATTAAGTAAGAACAGCATTCTGACAAAAGTTAAGTACTTGTCGTGCCACTACAGCTTATTCTACTCTTCATCCTAAAAGGACAGAACTTCCACCAAGTGCTGCCACCTGAGTTAGAGACCTCTTCTGAAAAACTTCCAGAAATTGCATGTATGTAATCACCCACAGTTTCAAAAACAAAGGCATACAGGATTTCTTAAATGTGATTTTATAATGGAAGATTCATAAGTAATCCACCTCAGAGAGGAGAGTGCCTCAAGTACAAACATTATGATAGGTTAATTCAAGAAGTAGACTAATCAAATCCAGCACTGAGACAACGTATTAATTATTTGTTGTAATTTTAAAAGCTTTAAGTTCTGTTAAACTAGTATACAAGTTGCTAATTAAAAATCTTCAGGAATTTAATAAAATATATATATTGAGTTTCCAGATTATAGAACAGAAAAGCAACCCTCTCCGTCACTCATCTCTCTTCTCTCAAAAGGTGTGTACTTCAGCCCTAATTTAGCCCTGGTAAATACCTCTCCTCTCTTACACCAACTGCTTCAGTCCTACTTTATTCCACCAAACACACAAAGATACTGCACGACAGAATGTTTTTTGCCTCCTTACATAGGTCACCGGCCATATACCATTTTAGAAGGTAAAGTCAAAAGCTCCATCTGATTTGGAAACAGCGTTGTATATCACAGAGCATAGGCTAAATATGCTTCCCAAGAAAAATAAAACTTAACAGCTGAAGCCTCCAAATTCAATGCATTCTAGAGTCAAAAAATTACTTTACAAAACTACAACTAATTGAAATGCAGTTGGAAATACAGTTTGCAACAGTGTTGTAGTATCCATGTAAAAGACAGATTATCATCCCCCATTTGAAACAGGCAGGTCCAATCTCATCACTCTCTAAAGATGGAAGAAGACCCTTCTGGCTTCAGCTATTGGTTTTCTAGAAGCATCAAGACCTTTATGGTCAGAAATCCATTCCAAGGTTGGAAAACAGCTTACCACAACCTTATCTAGGGCCTTTACATCAATTTTGCCTGAATGAAGTTTTCTCGATTTCCTTGCAAAACAAGCTCCACTGGAGTCATAGGAGGATAAGACAAATTATATAATCCTACGTAAACTCAATTTTCTGAAAATGCTACAAGCAGATTTTCTCACTGCACCTTCCAAAAGCCTTCAAGTACACTTTAAAACTAAGCAATGCTATAAGGTTTACTAAATCACACTCTTTGACATATGGAGCAACTGCCAGGCCTTTTTAAAATTACAATTAGCCACTGCTCTCAGCCCACCCTCCACCCAAAATAACCAAAAACAAAACCCAAAAAGCTCATGTGTGCAGGATTAAAACAATGTAGTCAATCACTGAGTCCTCAAAATAATTTTTACCAAATTTACATCTTTACCGTTTTACATTTCTAAGTGACAGGATATCTGTTTATAGGACTGATATCCAAAGCAATCAGTTTCCGCTACTAATCTTAACTGTTACTTGCTGTAAAGGTTTAGACTAATCCCTGAACATCTTTTCACACAATAAACTTGCACAACGTTCTCTGCTTATACACAAAGCATACCTGTACACAGTATCATTAAGAACAAAATAATTCTGGGATAAATATTCTTCAGCATATTAAACCTGAATTTTCATGTCATTAGTCACAAAATTACAATCAGCATAATTTAAAGTTAAAGCAAAATTTATCACTAATAAGATAAAGTTACTTTGTTAATATAGCAGAGGTAACCTGCTTGCAAGGTAAAAGAACAGAGAGGCACTGGTATCCCAGGGAGGGAATTAAAAAAAAAAAAAAAAAAAAAAGTGCGCTATCTGGTGCATAAATCTATTCTTTGGCACAACCTTTCAAGTTAAATGCAATACGATGTTTATTTGCAGAGCTATAAACCTGCTTACTAAAGTAACAGTTAATCTAGGATAAGCTATTTCAGAGTTAACGAGCTCCACTCTCCAACTTTATCCCCCTACTGCTTCTCATCCATTGCAGAAAGCTTTCAATGAATAATGAGCTATTCCCATCTCCAAATGAAAGCCAAAGAAATAACAGTATGTATCGTTAGTATACCTTGGGAGAATAAAGCAACAATGCAGTTAATCTTTAAGGTCTGACCCATAGCTATCCTGAGCAGCACTACGTAAGTTGCATGCAAGCCCAATACTTACTAGAGAGGCTGCCATGGAGAATGCTATCCATCATGTGTGTGAGGAGAAGGGCTAACCCAACAGCGTGACAGAAAACAGCTCAAGCCAGTCTAACTGACCGTTCTTAGAGGGCAACTGTGAGGTAGGCAACATTTCATCAACCTTGATGACAGCTATCAATACCAAAACCACTTGATTTTCTTGTCTACTACTGAAAATCTTTCTTAAAGCTATCTGACATTAACATGATTTCTCTTTGCCTTATATTCTGCCCTCTCCCTTGTTTTAAGAGGGACTTGAATAACTCATGCTCTCCCACCAACTCTTCCAAAAGAAGTCCTGCTGGAAAGCCTCTGGGCTGCATTACAAGACACAGGAGGTGACAAGCAGAAATTTGCAACTGGGAGCTATTGCACACACTAAGAAGAGTTAAATTTCACTGTAGGGCATCTTTTCAAAAGCAGAGCACGAGTCTTCCTGAAATTAGATAAACATTTTAAGCATTCATTGCCAGGGAGAAATTATTCAAGTATTTATATTTAAAAATAAAATGAAAATTTAAAAGCATGGTACTAGAACATACCATATATGGAAATACGTTAATTTCCAAATGTATCAGTCAGTCTATATGCAATCCTTAGAGTAACAGTGATATTTTATTAGAAGTTTATTTGTAAAAGAAGTGTCTTTAAACTAGAATAAAGGAACATAGAAAATATTTGTACTAGAAGACTACAATGTTATTTTAAAGGAAATTTATTGGCAATTCTCCACTACTTACCATAGCAACAAAGAAAAAACATTTGATTTTATTATCAAATACGTTTACATTGAACCTAGAAAAACACCATCTATGCCACCACTAAACTTTCCCTCTCTTTGCACTTGTTTATATTTTCTTCCTTGACAAAACTTGGTAGTTCAGAAAAATTACAAGCAATAGCCTAGGAAAAAAGCCCTGAAATATTAGTTCAGTAGTACTAAACACACTGTTGAGATGGAATTAGGTCAACAAGCTTTAGCTGTTTGGAAAAACTGAAGCCATGTTAGCAATCACTTTTTGTAAACAAACATTATATACACACACACACATAAAAATATATACTATATATAAAATACTTCCTTTGACATATTAAGTTCTAATGAAAATACAGACTAATCCATCAAAAATGGAAAAAACACCCCACCTTTCTTTAGTGCCTAGAAAATGAGTGAAACTTTACAAAATTAAAATAAAGATCAAACTCTTACCAAGGCTGGAAACCACAGTGCTTTCTTTTTATCCACGCTGAAGCAGTCCACACACACAACTTTTCCTAATAACTCGTCACTTTGTTTCCTATCATCTTCATCTTCATCGCTGGAAGAGGATGAAGATTCTTCTTCAGGACTAAACAACAGAAAAAGACTTAAACTCAACTATTCAAAATTTGCCTATTATAATTACAGGAGATCCAAAGCTAATCATCAAAGAGGCACAAATAATAGTGACTTCACTTGTGTGTTAAAGTGTTTTAGGATAAAAACAGATAGAAGTCTTTATAAGGATACTATGGTAACAACTCAAACATTACAAACTCATAAATGCACATCTACATGCAATCCATACAAAAACCAAACAAAACACCACCATGCACCCACACGGAGGAACAGAAAAGCACTGTCAGGACATTCAAAACAAGAATTCTGCCCTAGTAAAACACTGTTCAAAAATGCTGTTGCAGTTGTAGTTTTGCACAACTGCTAAGTTAAACTGTTTTGGTTTTTCTCTTAATTGCTATGCTTTTACTTTAACAGCCATACAGAATAAAAAGCTACTTTGAGAGAGGACAAAACTCTGAAGAAGAAACATCAGCTATGAAAATGAATAGCAAAGAGAAAAAGAAGTCCATTTCTCCTGAAACAGTTCTTTAAAGATGTGTAGCGAAGCATTTGAGTGACTGCTTCAATTTCACATTGACCAAAGTGTTGGAATGTAAGTAGATGGGCAAAGGTGCAAATACATTTTGATTAAAAAAGGTTCTGCCTCATTGTTTTGACTGTTCCAGTACAAAATTGCACCTGGTTTTAACCATACGGGGAGTCTCAATGTACAAAACTACTCCGAGTAAAATCACATGCAACTGGTTTAAAAAAAAAAAAAAAAAACAAACAAACCAACCAAGAAAATCAGAATTCCTGGCTCTTTTTTACTAGTCTCACAGAGCATGTACAATGAACACAACAAGCAGAATTTTAAAAGCTATCTTCCATTTTTCATGTAACTACTTTTGAGTACAAAGTTCAGCATAACAGAAGACTCACAGTTAGCATTTGTGTAACAGAAGACAATTGATTTACAGTCTAAGGTGAATTATTATGTCTTGCTTCCCCACCCTAATTTTATGTCATCATTTGCAGTGCTGATAAAACATTGGCTTCCCCCCCACCTCCCCAACATTTTTTTTTAAGTAGTAATTTCTTTTAAAATATAGTATGAAAGTCTTTCAGACTGTTTTCTGGGGTTTGAGAATCTCTTGTGGGAAGAGAAAGAAATCAGGGACTAGAGCAAAAGTCAGGACTATTTTAGAGAGACTAAAACCTAGCTCAGTTATACCAGTATCTGTGCAATTTGTCTTTTTACTCAGTTCAGTCAGTATTAACCATAAGATAAAGATAAGTCTGCTGTTTCTGCCATAATGATGTCTCTACTGATGTCTCCTGTAGAGTAGGGAAACAGAGAAGACAAAAATCCAGTCACAGACATCAAGGATGCTGCAGTCATTCTCTGGGGTATATGCCCAGCTTTTTCCATCTTTCTCCTTCAATACATCACAAATTAGAAAATCAATAATTGAGTACATTTGTAGTACCCCTACATATCCAGGGCAATATTTATTTTGAGCTATCGAAAAGACAGAGTGTGAAAAGGTAATCCAAGCATGAAAACACCCTTTTCACCCCTGCCACTACCATCTCAAAACTTTAAAAACAAAAAAAAACAAACCCCACAAAAGACACACACACAAAAAAACCCCACAAACAAACAACAAAGAACAGTCAGTGGAGTACTTAATATTGTTTTTTCAAGATCACAACTAACAAGAATTATGGCACCTAAGAAATCAAGTCACCACTCTTGAACTTTATTTCTCTATCAATAAGCTTTGCTGCAAACCATAACACTGACCATCCTTGTAACAAGAAACCAAAGGTCTACACGAGGATTCTTGTACTTTCTACAAACACTTCTTATCAGTTGGGCAAAGACTGCATTGTAATGGTTTTATTTTGAGTCCAACACACTTATAATACTAATATTCTACTACAGAGAAGCTTCGAAATGTAGCTTAATGACCCATCTCCCCATTCGCTATGCCAGTTCCGTTTTTTTACTTAAAAAACAACAAAAAAACCCCCTCTTGCCTATATCCGGTATTATTTGAAATACTGAATACACAAAGACTTATTATAATTCTTGCACGAAATAATATACGTAAAACTGACTTTCAGTCTGAGTGCTAAACAACACTTTTCATACAGCTTCTTGTTTTTCGAGTAAGAGAAGCCTGAATATACATCTAATAAAACTCCACACACACTGAAAGCTTCAGAACTGAATACAGGCAGCACGGATATAAAGACATTACACTTACATATGATTGGATCTTCTTCCTCTGTTTGTTTTCTTTCCTATAACAGGAGTCCCAAAGTGTTCAGGATTTGTGAGTGGAAGCTGATCCAATGTCTGTTGAAATTTAAAAAAAAAAACACCACCATATAAATACACATAAAAAACCCCACATAAATTATTCTCCAAACTGTAAATTTGTATAATCTGGTTGAAGTAATTTTTATCAATGGAGACACCTTCTCATTACAAAAGAAACAGACGTATAGCAGGGATGTTGCTGCTTTAACTTTAAAAAGTAATGTGCTTTGTTCTCAGTTTTTTTCAACACTTTCTCCTCACCTCCAAATGATTAACTTTCGTCCAACACACACAGACAACTCTTCACAGAAGTCCTGCCTTTGGACCATTCAAACACACAGAATTAAGTATCAGGTACTCTGCTTACCTGGGACACTCCATCTCTACAGGATGAGTTTTCTGCCTGTCCTATCGTCAGACTAAACATCCAATAATGTACTTGTAAATGTTTCCCATATGAAACTAAACTGCAAGATAACTCAGTAGCAGCAAATATGACAAGTTAATTCTATTTTTGTGAGTAATTTATAATTTGATATGGGAGAGAAAGATTCTAAAACAATTTTAAAGAGGTTGCTCTATTGATAATTGAGAAGGTGCTAATTGATGCTACAATATCATCAAGACAAAGAGAGAGAAAGAACGAATGTCCTCTGTTCAGGGAGAATGCTAAAGCATGAACAGAAGGACTTCATGGAGATGCAGTACCTTCTTTCCCAAGACTGCTGTTATCTGTTTAACCATTCTAGATACAAAGGCTCCTGGTACACAGAGCTTTTTGTATAGGCACTTGTTCTTTGAAAGAAAGCATAAAGCCTTCAAAAACAAATATGTTTCTCCGAATTACACTTCTGAGCCTTTTATGCATTTTCAAATGTGAAACACCAACAAGAATCTCAAATGAAATCTGTGTCAGACAGAGCTGGACACAAAAGCAATAAAACTGTCTTTTTAAATATTAAAGTAAATGCATGGTTACTTCTGAGTGTCATGGACACCCTAAAAGATCCCACACACTTGAGAAGTCTGAAATGGACCTAAAGCAACATCAGAACAAGATAACCATGTGGCACTAGTCTAATTAAAAAATAAATTGGAGATTAAGGTTTCCCTGCTGAGTAGCTATGCAATCATGAGGTAATTATTAGAAATGCACAACATGCGTTTGAGGGCTGGTGACAATGAATTGTGTATCAGTGACTTCTGGCAAGACAGCAAAAGCTAAGATGATAAGAATAACAATAAAATAAAAAGCAGGAGTCACCTGAATGTATGGTTTCTTTGAATCTGACAAAATAATCTGAAATTACTCTTGTCCAGCCAATTCTGAAATTTCAACTATTTGAAATTTGCTACAAATGTCTGAATACTTTAATATGCAAATCACTTTTCAGACATGAACCAGCTTCAAAATATTAATAACTGTCTTCAAATCAACAGGTAACAGCAACTTATAATTTACCTTTTAAAAGAAAAGTACTGATCTTTCAAGTTTAGCAGCTATTACAAATTAGACTTGATA
The DNA here is from genome assembly GCF_000699245.1 of Pterocles gutturalis. Lineage (NCBI taxonomy): Eukaryota > Metazoa > Chordata > Aves > Pterocliformes > Pteroclidae > Pterocles > Pterocles gutturalis. Next base: position 8,963 of record NW_010137496.1, on the reverse strand, counting down.
ATCTACCTAAAACCCAACAGAACTTTTATGTCCACTGATGTATATTAATTTTTTTCACGTACCACATTTTGATTTTTTACAATGAATAATTACAGATCAATTTTTTTACATAAAGTGAAGTAGCTGTGTGATTGCTGGTTTTTGTGTGATCTACAATCTATAAACCATTAATAATATAAATATTAAAAATATGAAATGCTGATTTTGTTTCTTAACTTACACAATTTGGTGAAATGTAATTGTACTTCTTCATTTAAAAAAAGAATAAGCCAGACCCTGTAGACTGTATTTTATATAATCCTCATTTTTAGTAGCATGGATGTACATAACATATTGAAGATTTAAGTACTAAAAATATTACTTTTTAAATGTTTCTAAAGAAAAAGTTGTAGTATAAAAATTATTCCATTACCTCACTTTCAGCAAAATGTCTTTCTCCTTTTAAACACAGGGAAGAGTTTTTTTTGTCTAAGAGTCTTCTCATCGCCGTCATCAAATACTGTCACCAAGAAGTGAGGCAAGAAAAAACAATTATTATTATTATTTTTTAAATCAGAATATCAGTAAGCAATTTATTTAGCTGTCAGAAAGAATGAGATACGTATTCCTGTAGCCAGTCCTTAAAACAAAGCTGTACCTGGATACTGCTGCATATCCAGTAAAGCATTTGCACAGATCGGCCAAATACATAAGCTGCTGTCTCACCATATTTACCCCATGCTTGCATATGTTAAATGGAATCTTAAGTAATTGTCAGTTGAACAGACAGTTCATGGATCAGGACACAAAATTAAAAATCAGTGCAAACTAGAATGGAAAAACTACTCTTCAAGCACTCTCAATTTTTACAGAACTTTATTACATAACCAGAACTCCTACAATATTCAGATGGAAGCTATGCTTACTATGGAGAAATGTAAACGGAGATTTGGAGAAAAAAGTTGCAGTTTAATGTTATATGAAAAGTTCAACATCCTTCTCTACTGACTTCATTCAGCTATGCTATAAAACAATGGTGATATCAGCCTAAGGAAGATGACAATCGTCAAAGTGCAGACAATCATCAAAACCAGCTGCAGGGAGACAACTGCGGCGCTTCTGTTTCTAGACTTTCTACCACCTCTGCTATCACTAGGTGAACTGGAAACAAGTTCATAATATAGTTGGCTTCAGCTACGTTTTTTATCCTTTTGAATCCTGAAATGCACAGCACACATTCAAGGTGGGATCTTCAGAAGCTGATAAACTGGTCATATAAAAAGTAAGCTTTTGTTAAGTCTTCTACAGCTACCTAACACATGAAAACTTGTCACCAAGTTTTAACTCTCTGTGGGTGCTATGTCTGCACCCTTCACTGAGATGAGAACTGACCTCCCCTCCCCAACAGTGATAACACTTACATTCTTGTCCCGACACTGCAGTGACCTTGAGACTTTTGGGGGCACAGAAACAACCCCAAGATTAAACTGAAACACTAGATTAAAAGTTAAAGTTTCAGCAATTTCATAACATGCCTCTTTCACCTTGGCTCAAAACTTTGCTGTGCCTCTTTCTATCAGTCTCATTAAAATTCAATAGTGGTAGAAAAATAGAAATATGTAAATACTTCCACAAACAAGAGTCAAAACAACAGGGTTAGGAGAATGGCTGTCAACTGGCAAAAGATGCCTGGAAAGATTACAGAGATTAATTTTCAGCCATGTCTGGCTTTCAAAGAGTGGGTGCTATACTCCATTTCCAACATTTACTAATTAAAATAAAAATATACAAAATGTCACAAGGTACATCAAAATTCTTGACTAGTATTGTAACTTCTACCTACTTTTGAGAATGTTTCATCCTTATACAAAAATCAGTACTGCTGATGAACAAACTTCCCCTTGGACTACCATTCCCCAGTCTGTGTTTCGTATGACATTAATTGTTGAGCACTACTTAGTGACAAGATATCGGTTATAGATGCACGTCTGTCACTTCAAAATGTGTCAAGGGCAAGAACTGCACAAGAAAACACAGATTTGAAGCAGCATCTCAAATGGTCAGCACATAATTAAGCCCCCCTTGGTTAAGTGAAGTAGAAGGCAGCAGGTTCCTAATTCAGTTTGTGTTAATTAACATAACAGTCTCCTTACATAATGAGATATTAAAAAAAAAATAAAATCTATCCACTTCAAAGAATAAGCTGACTACAACAGAGGTAAACCTATTCAGAGCTAGGTAGGTAGCCACACTACGTATCCTATGTGGTAATCTGCTCGTGGCCTCTTCCCTGACAGAGGGATTCTTAATCTTGTTCCATAACATGACTGCATTCAAAGGAAAAGCTTGACCTCCCATAAAGACTTGTGGGGCCAGCATAGCACATATGGCTATAATGCATATGACGTTCTAATCTAATGGAACGTCCTCAAAGCAATCTACTGAGCAGACGTACAGGAGTGTAATGCATTTAAAACATCTACTCTTGACACTGCAAGGAAAAGAAAAAAAAGAGGCAATTTAAAAGCAACTTAATGCAAATAAAACCACTCTGAATTCCAAGAAAAAGCAATGTAATGACCAAAAAAGTATGGAATGGGATAAGACTACTTTTGAATATGCACAATTCTGCATTTTTATTAAAGCAAACAGTCCTATGATTTTTTTTTTCCTTACAATAAACACAGACTTAAGAATATCACTTAAACCTTCTAAAGACACATCTATATGAATGGTGAATGAAACAGTACCTAGTTACCAGGACAGGAATACCTTGAGCTTTTTGACCAATTTTTATACGACAGGCAAATAAACTAAGGACGCTTCATGTATTTATATAACTGAGCTATACTAATTTTAAAAGGCTATATATACTAGCTGGGGGTTTTTTTAAATTTAATTTAGCTCCTATCTTCCTTTGGTAGGAAAGTAGCAGCACCAAAAAAGACATATAAACAAACTGATGTACAATTTCTATTCAGACAATATCTTCTATTAATATAATACAGACAGGGATGCTCATAAAGCAACCTGGCTTGTACTTCAGTGTTAAGAGTCCTTAAGAAGCCCCAAAATGGTTATTCCTCTAAATTCTACACGCTATTGCTGCAGTGGCATAAATGGTCTTAAGTTACAACTTCTGGAAAGGTACCACTTCAGATCCATCTGTCCCTTGACTACGCTTTTGACAAAATCATAGCAATCTTATTCACACAACCATTAACAATGCAAGCAATTAGATACTTCTCAACAAGTCCTAAGAGCACATTAGATAACTTTGCTGGTTAAGATGTCTGCTAATTCTGAAATCTGGTAAATGACAACTCTCCCTTGAAGTAGGACTTTCACTCAGATCTGCAAAGTCATCACTGTCTGTAAAGATAATTTCAGTCTCATTCCACTCACCCTCCTGACAAAGATTATTCTAATCATCCACTGCTAGAGTCACTTCTCTCTCAAAGTGCATCACACAGACAGCAGCTGTGCTACTTTTCTGCAAGGTCAATATGCTTTTGTCTACTTTTATCTACAAAGTACAGTTTTCAGTCTCAACTCTTACATTTCTTCCTATTTCTCAAATTCAGGATTTTTGACAGACATCTACTTTGATTTACAGACTGCAACTTTGTGATACCTACCTTCAAAATTCAATCTGCATGGACTCCTATCTTATTCTTTTTGCTGAACCACTAGCTTCACACTTTCTCAGAAGCATAAACACATCTACATCCAACATAGTTCTAACACCATCAACACTATTTTTTTCTTAAGCTCTCATATCTGGTCCACTTCTATATTAATTACCAAAACACTACCTATAATGTTAATTCTTGTCTTTATATCTCATGTTTCACCTCATCCTAACCCATTCTCACCTTTACTTATACATTCTACTTCTCCAGCAAGAACACACTTATCTGGAAGATCTTATCTAAACCTACTGCTCTATTCCTTTTTAAAAGGACTAGTTAGGTTTTTCCCTAGTTATTCAACATCACTTCATCAATAACAACCCTTAATATCTTAAAACAACTAAGTCTTGACAAGGTTCTTTCAAGAGCTGGTCTTCATCTTCCCATGTCCCAGTTATCTGCCAAGGAAATGAATATGTAGTTTCTCAAGAATCAATACATTTCCTGTAGTACCTTTAAGACTAACAGAGCACAGATGGATGATATGATATCATTCTACAGTTGACCAGTTTTCCCCAAGACTGATCTACTGGTACACAGCACCAAAGTATAAACCCATGTATGTAAAGCCTCTAAAAAAGTACTTAGAGAAACAAAGCAGAACCAAAAAAGCTATATTTGCTTGGGAGCATGTGGATACATCATCTAAAGTCTGAAACGGCACATTAGAAAGTAGGGAAAACAAGCAGGAAAAGACTTTTAAAAAAAACAAGCTATGTCTGTTTTTACAGCAGCTGTTAATCAGGGCTAAGTCTGAGAGTAGGGAAAAGGTACTGCAACTTGTGTTTTAAAAGCACTTCTTTTCCTTTTTTAAGGAAGTAAGACACCATACATACTTTGCTTCAGAATGTTTAACAATAGTATATTAAAATATCCAAGAAGCAGACACCAATTACAGAGCAATTCACTAGGTCTTTTTCTGGGGTCCCATTTTCACATTGTGATGGGTACAGTTTCTTATTAAAACCTAAAATAAGAGTTCAGGGTTTTGTAATTTATTTTTTTTTTTAATACAGACTTTGAATATTTAAGCAGCTCCAAAAAAAAATCATGTCATCATGCTTAAGACATGTCCAGGTCACAGGCTTATTTTTAAGTCATGAGTTTTATTCAAACATATAACTATTTCTCTTACCTACAGTGTACCAACTTGCATCTGTTAATTTGTTGATAACTGCTTCCTGGTATGTTCCATCCGGATTCTTCACTTCCACAACAGTTCCTACCTAAAATACAAAAGTCAGTTAGCACTGGAGAGCTTCTAAAACAGGCAATGAAGTTAACACTTTTGTATTTAGCAATCACAGCTAATTTCTAACCTATTTCTTTGTTAAATATACCATGCTTTTCCACTTTCACTTGAATATATTTGTATCCCTCTAAACATCTTTCTTCCATTCCTCTACAAAAAGCCAACTAACTAAGCTGACTATTTCCTGCCAGCAGGTGGGGAACAAGAACCAATTTGAGTGATGTCATTCTCTTGTATAAGAGCTTGCCCATCAAATCCTCCAGCTGAGTTTTCCAAAGCAACAGTGACTAAAAATCAGAGCCAGACAAACTTCTTAGCTTTAAGGCCAGAAAGAACAAAGAGGCTTGCATCAGCCTATATGCTGCATCCCCTTTAACTACAAAGGAAAAAGTTAACATGAAGAGTAGAGTAACTCTAGCTTTGCAGCACAACTTTTTATGCTTCATGATCTTATCTGGACTGTGGAACAAATTGAACCTTCCACCTTCACCCCATACTGCAAATACACATTTATGTCAAATACTGAAAGAGAATGCTTTGGCCTGTGTTAGCGAAATACAAAACAAATGTATTACCTTTAAGGGACCCTTTATGTGGTCATCCTGCACTTCCACTGTTGAAGAATCATGTCTAAAAGTTACCTAAAAAAATATAATTCAAATGACAATCACTTGATATAATCAAGCAGCATAAGCAGATGCCAACAACCCTTCTCTTTTTTATTGTACAGTTAGCCACCATAATCATTCCATTTGCTGAAAACTGTTTCATTCATATATTTTAGAAATATGAGACAATTTCTTAGCCATTAAAAATCCTAAAATATTTTTCAGAACAGAACCATTACCTCTAAAGGAAATGACAAATGACAGTTTACCAACACTTAATGGCTCCAAACAATCTCAGCAGTTCTCTTAATGATGCAAATTATACTGCTCTAGTACCACAACATGAAAGGAGAAAGTTTCAAGAGTTCTGAGTGTAAATAATTTTTTAAAAACCATTTATATTTCACTGCTCTGAAATCAGTTTTAGCACCTTTATTTTTAACTTAATATCATGGGTTTTCTTTTTGCTTTTGCTTACTCAAGTGCATTTCCCTCAGTCACAGTTGAAAGACTCACAAAAAAGTACAGGACACTGCTGTCAGCTAAACAAAATTAACATCCCAAATAGCCTTCCAGTTAATGTCAGCCTAGCCTACACGCTGATAGTAAACTGGAAGTAAATGTACAGATGGCTAACTTTTCAGTCTTTCAAAACTGGAATAAGTAAATCCCTTAAGTACTTTCCAAGGTATTTTCACATGTCATTGGCTGTGTCTTTAATCTTACACATGCTGTCCCCAGAAAACAAATATTCTGGAAATTCAAACTTACGATTAAGTTATCTGTACCAGATGCTACAGATATTCACCACTCATTTCACTCAAAATTAACTCGGTCACACTGAAAGTCACAGGATCCTCCAGTCAATACACGTCAAGTTTTATTTCCACTCTGGTTTTACAACTCAGGGAAACTGAGAAAATTCTGGCATTACATTTTATGTACATTTTATTAACACACGCAAATGATGTTCTAATGTTCACCAGAACATGATCGCTTAGTGCAAGGATATGATGGTTTATTTAGTATTCACAATAAGTAAGAATGTAATGTGAGATTCAGCCGTGTAATAGTAACTCTCAACGACAGTAATCCCACATTAAATCTGAGGATATGGTTCACAAGTGTATCCAAGGTTATATTCTCACTATTGTTGAGAGTTTCTCCATAGCACATAGCAATAGCAAAATTTCCTTCAGAACAGTAGCAGCCTCTAACACCAGTTCTCCTACTTAGTCTCCTCAGGAGAAGAGTTTAAGGAGTTTTGTAAACCCTGAAAAGAGCAAACAGCTGAGAACAGCACCCACAACCATGACTAAGGAGAGCCTATCTTAACTGGCTGATTAGAAAACAAATGCACTAAAATGCTTTACATCCTTCCAGGTGCGACATCATGAAATAATAATCTTGTCCATCTTCTGTTAGAACCACAGCAAAAGATATTGCTGTGCAAGTTGTTCTTTTTAGAGCTGCATCATCCCACCCACTGATGGCAAATACTTTCTGTCCACCAGACAGACAAAAATTATACTTTATAACCTTAAAGCCAGACAAAAGATTCAGACTAGGAATTAACTGAGCAAACACCACCCTTCTGAACTTCAGCCTGACAGGTACAGGTAGGTATTTATTCCTCTCTTTTTGGGGGATTTATCTAGAAATCAGAAGTTCAGTTCAGATGCAAACTAATTTCAAACCTGTGGTCACTGTTGGCTCATATTAAATATTCAGTATACAAATTCTGATTTAGAGAGATTACTTTCTGTAATTACCTTAAAAGTATTTTACAGCAAAAATGAACTCTATCCAAAACCATGAGCCAGCCAAAATGTACTATGATGAAAGGTAAACAAAGCAAATTGCTACTCCAGAATGGTTTTTCTTTCTAAAGATGCCTTGAGGCTTTGACTCTTTTTGGGGACAAGATTTTGCATACAAACAGTTTTTGTTCCTTGAGATATTCATATATACTCAAAAAACCCACTGGTTATTAATAGAAATATTCAAACTCCAAACTTAGTGTGACAGCACTGGCCTTTCTTGAAGCTGAGAAAAACTATGTCAGTATTTGTTAGTGTGGGTTTTAATTCCCATAGTGTGGACCCCTTCTGCCTCGGGCAAAAGATTAAGACATTCAGCACACCATTGACCTGTTCAGATTCAGCTTGAATTTCCCTTTTTTTCACCATCCTGAAAGGTAGTCGTGGTAGGCTCCATACAGCAGGTGCTTCACTAATCTCTATTTAATAAAGACATACACAGAAAACAGTTTCTTCTAAAACTTTCATAAAGGGTGCCCAAATACAAGTGGGTGTGGATGATGGTGCTAATTGTTTTAGGAGACACTGTCAAAATAAACTGGCTCAAATAGCTCCCTAAGAAAAGCTGTAACAGATCCTATGAAGGTGAAGTGGACTACTACTCTTCTAACACTGAAAGTTTTGCCCTTCAGTCAAATTTCTACTGCCCTCAACACATCTCACAACTCTGGGCAAATCCTAATACTGTTTTGCATGACAAAGTGTGTAATGCAGTCACACTGCTAATGTAAAATTCTGTACCATGTACAGAACCTGCCAAAGACTGCTAAACTGTGAAATACAGTACCTATTCATAGGTATTGATAAATACACAGCATTTGCATTAAAATGAATAAAGTTATTCAATTATACTGGTGATGGAGGAGTTATTATGAAGGTATCCCTCAAAATATTCTAGGAAGCAGGATTCAACAGAAGAAGAAAGCATATAAAAGGAGTTACCATTAAATGTATTTTACTTGCCTGAAGATGACATCCTCCATATTGACAAAATTTTGTTGCCATCCTCCTTTCTCAATGGAGCATCCAGTTATAAAACTTAAAAGCTTCAAACTAAAATTTATGTTATAAAGTTAACTGACTTTCCCTTTCCTCTAACAGTTCTAGGAAACTAGGGCATAAAATATATCAGGGCTAGAAGAAACTGTTAAAACAAGTGGAAGATAAATGCAGCAGATAACTACCAATAGCCTAGACCTGTACACCTGGATAAGAAGAATCCATTATTAATTAGAGCTTATATCGGGGAAAGTCTGCATGTGCCAGAAAGAGTTGAAAAGATTCTTAAAGCAAATCAAGTGGTCACTGTTAAGTTTAGGGAATACACATTCATGGTGGAGGAAATACAATGTAAACAGACATTGTTACTGCAATGTCACACACAAAAAAACCTCAACCACAAATCACATTACTCCAGAAAGCAACAACAGTATTGGGGCTTAACTGCCCTCAGCTATATAGTTAGCAATAGCAAAGACACACACACACTTGAATCCACAGGGCTTTAGGCACAGCCTCCACAAACAACAGTTAAAAATTCTATTCCATTTCATTTCAAGATCTTTCTGCAAAACATTGCAGTGATCAGCAAGTTTGCTGATGACACGAAACT
>NW_010137495.1:366-642 GCF_000699245.1 Pterocles gutturalis | reverse complement strand
AACATGCAACAACCGACAGTTCAGCACTGCATAGTGAACGCCAGCAAGAGAACAAATCCATCATGAAAAGCTATAGACTGCAGGGGAGGAAGAAATGCGTTTAAAGCAATGACAAAAATGGCGTGCAGAATAATTACCTCAGATTGCTATTCGCTTGACACCCTGACACTAATTCTGCTCAAGCCATTGGGAAATACAATAAGGCAAACGCACCTTCCTCGCCTGCTGTCCAGGTGTGAGTGTGTGTGAATGGGAGCAAATCGGGAGCTCCTCGGG
>NW_010137495.1:0-279 GCF_000699245.1 Pterocles gutturalis | reverse complement strand
TGCCAGCGTTTTTAACGCTTGCCCTGTACGTGGATTGATTTTTTTTTCTTCTCCAGCATTCCCTCAGCAGATGGATTTTTGCCACTGCAGCTCAGCAGAGGGTGTCAGATCTTTCAGAGTGCACCAGGTTGAAACGAGAAGAGCCTCTTAGCAACTCTCCCTCTGCGTGCATGTGAGTGTGTGCGAGCGTGCGACTCGGCAGCCAGCGGAAGAAAAAGGAAAGAAGAAGCGAGCGAGCGAACGGGCGGGCGGGCGCGGAGGGGAGGCAGCGCGGCCGCC
>NW_010137494.1:18100-38517 GCF_000699245.1 Pterocles gutturalis | reverse complement strand
CTAACATTCTGTGATTCTGTGTGAAAACAGCAATTAACACACCAAAAATTTGTATTCTGAACTGGACCAAGAGTCAGGCTTAAGGATGGGGTGCCCTCCTTCTGGTCTTAAAGCTGTGGAAAATGAAGCCAAAAGTACCAGAGATGGATGCACCTACAAGACAACCTGACATTACACGGGCTGGCTCCTAAAACGAGCACCTCATCCAAGGAAAATGGCAGTGCTCAGATCAGGCATGCTACTGTGGAGCTGGTGAGCATGGGATAGAGGTCTTCAGATGATGATTCCTTCCAAAAGCAGCCTTGATCAGTTGCCACAACTGATGACCTTAGTATAAATCCTTAAATCAGACAGGAAACAGGGCAGTGTCAATACAACGAAACAGCCCCGAAAATGGACAAAGGAACAAATTCTTAATAGAGCATCAGGTGGTGGAAAGTGTGAGAAGTCATCCAGACACATTAACTGGAAAAAGGCAGAAGGCTGATGAATATTTGGTGCTGAAATAGCCATCAGCCTCCCTGGGATGTTCCCAGAATGGAACTGTAGAATGAGCCATAAATAGTCTAAAGTGCATCCTGCTCCTTTGCCCCGAAGGCAGCACAGTCATGCTGGGGGAGCTTAGAGGTGGGGAGAAGCAAATGCCTAAACTCCAACCTTCACTGAGTCACAGGAATAAATCACTCTACAGCAATATACAAAGAACCACTGTAAGCTGGGGAAGAACCTTCTGGAGACCTTAAGGGCATTCTCAATTTCTCTCCTGCCAGCTTTTGTTTCATTTGCAATTAAAGCATCAGAGATGCCAGCTATCCTTTTCCCTGTGCTACTGGCCCCAGGCAATGTACCTGATACCTCCTCTTGAGCAACTGATTCTCTTATCAAGGGCTTCCTAACTTCACCATGTTATCTAGTTATTGTACAAGGGCTTTGTTTTAAAATCTTCCCCATTTCCCCACTGCAAATATTCACTTTCTGAGCACTTGCCATTTCTCCATTCCCCAAATTCCCTTTCAGTGAAGGTTTAAGGTCACAAAGTACAGATTTCTTCACTTCAGCTCCCCGCAAAGCTGGAGTAATTTGGCTTGGCTGCAGGGCAAACTCTAGAGCCTATAGAAAACAAACACATGGGACACTTCTGTTACCCTGAAATGCTGAGCAATAAAATATCAGTAAATAAATAAATACATGGAAACTCATTTTAGGTCAGAGTATGTCATGCTGCTTGGTTTTCTACAATTAAAAATAAAATGTATTTTAAAAAATAAAACAAACACAGACTGGGGTCCTGCACCTAAAAAACAGTATTAACAAAGACAGCAAAAAAACCTCCTGTCTCCCCTTCCCTTGAAAATTCAGTACCGTGACTTACTGTGAAACAGGAATACTGCTTTAGGCCAGATCCAACTGCACTTTGAACCAGATCCCAAATTCTGAGAGGACAATTTTATTTTGAATTTGATAGATAAATATTGACCTTTAAACAACCACTCTCCCATGCAAAAACTTTCAGGTTTTTTTCTGAAGGAACATCAGTATGGCAATGTTGGCCCTACATTTCCCTGTACACTGACAAAACCTGCTGGGCCCACAGAGAACTACAAAAAATATTTTAAAAAATTACTGTGCCAGGGCCTCCTGAGCCACTGGATATGAGACTTGCCCTCAACCACATTGTACCACCCTCCTTGGGAGCAGCAAAGCATCTGCCCTGCCCTCAAAGTTTCACCTGGAGAAGATGTCCTAGAAGGACAGTGCTCCAGCCAGCAGAAGATGCCATGTTTTCTAGATGGGATATTATTAGGGCCAAGTTACAGTATGCTGTCCTCATGCCAGCACTCTTCTCTAGCTCCCGGCAGTCTTTCCCATCCCTGTCTTTGTTTGCCTCCTGTATCTCAAGGGAGCAGCCAAGTCAGTCCTCTCCTGCCAAACCCTCCCCATGGCACACGTTCCTACTTCCCTGGAGCTTGTCCCTGCACCTGTGCCTGCCCGCATCCCTTTTTTTTCAAGCTCATGACTGCGGCCAAGGGCTTGCCAGCTGCTTTCAGAGGGGTTAACGCTTCGCTTCCCCTGTGGTACGCTTCTCTCTGGATACAGGGTAAGACTGGGTGTTTTTTGCAAAGCAGAACCTGAGTGGAAGTATACCCTCACCCTGGGATTGATTAAAACCTACAGGTTTTACTTGTCCACTGAGAAATCCTGCTAGCAGGTTTTCACCAATGTTCATCAAACAAAGTCTCTGGTCTGGTCTTTCACTACCTGTCCCAGCACCCTGCATTATACAGTTTTATCCCATTCCCACCCCTGTCACCCCTCCACATCAATTATTCTAAAGAGTTTTCCTGAACTTTCTTTCTCCATGACAATGAGCCAAACTCAGCGCAAACACAGGCATTCAACACCTTCACACCTACAGTTTCCACCAGTGCCATCATTGCAAACCCACAGCCAGGAACACCTCACTCCTGATCCCTGGAGTCCTCTACAGCCAAATGCCACCATCCCCACACGAGCCTCTGTCACTCCCTCAGCACTTGTCAAACTGACTCCCCCAATCCTATTTTAAGGAATATTTTCTCACATGCATTTGTATTTACTGCACCATGGGAGATCACACAGACCAGATAGCCAATTTTTCATAAAGGTGCAGTGTATCAGACAGAAGTATTGGCTCATCCTGGCATGATCCACTTTTGCTTCGTCTGCTTGGCATTTAACTTCAAGTCCTGTATTACTCTGTCCTCCAGATCTGCTAGTGTCATCCACAGCTGCACTTAGATTAATGGGTCTGTATTTGTTTGAATCAGTCCCCTGCCTTTGGCAATCTGAAATACTGGGTCTCTGTCTCCTATTTACCTCCATGACCTAAAAATCTTTATATGTCACAGTGATTTTGGGGTTTTTTTTTTTGTCCTGGTCCCTTCAGGAAGTGGGGCTGGTGTTCCTGGCCTCTGCTCTCTGACTGATTTCAATCAGTTTAATTCTTTGACTTTTAGTTTTTCCCCTCAGTTTTCAAGGTTTCCATGTCCTCATCCCCAACTGTACTGAACACTGAAGCAAAGTTCAGTTAATACTGGAGCCATACCTAGATCATCTTTAATCTCCAGCTGGTCCTCACTGCACAGCAGCTTCAAGTCTCTTTTTATTTATATAGCTGAGAAACCTGTTGCTATTTGTTTTAATTTCCTTTGCCAGGCCTAACGCAGCTTGACTTTTGGCAATTGTCATTTTATCCCTACCCCTCCCGACCTCTAAAGACATTGCATTTTTGCTGATTAGTCTTTTTTTCCATTCCTTACAGACTGTTTAATCCCAGCTATCCTTTTTAAGGTGGCTATTCACCAGCTTCAGCCTAGAGCCCTTTCCAGCCGTGTTTTCCTCCTTTGCTTGGGATCTGTCATCCAGATAGTTTCTGCATCCTCTGCATTCAAGTTCCCATGCTTCTCTGCCCCGATGACTTCACCCACCAGGTTTTTTCATTTCTCAAAGTTTGCCCTTTCAAAGACAAGTATCCTAGTTCGACCTACTTTTGTTTAGGCTTCCATTTAATTTAAAAGGAATCCATTTTATGAGCACTAAGTCCAAGATTCCTCTGTACAACCAGACCCTCCTGTAACATCAACACTAGTTACCAAAACAAAACCTAAAATAGCACCTCCATTTGCTGGTGCTGTTACTATTTAATGAAAAAGTCTGGGCCATCACATCCAGGAATATCTATGTTTTACCTTATTAATACAATGTGTTTGTCAATGTGTATTCCTAGATATTAAGATACATTCCTAAGTTCCTACAGCAATATTATTTTGGTAACATTTATCTTTCTAATAACATTAGAGAGATCTATCCACACAACCCCTGTCACCCCTCATTTCAAGGTCTGCAGCTCTATCTATCCTCCCATGGCTATTTCCCAAGGTACTTAGATGAACTGCAGCCTCCTAAGGTATTTTGTGAGTACCTTCAAGTGGTCCTGTCACCAGGATGTCTCTCAAAACAACCAGCCTATCACAAGAGCAACTGTGCCAGCTCAGACCACAGGTCCACAAAGCTTCATCTCCTACAGTAGACAAAGTAGGTGGAGATCCAAGACTGTTTGAGGGGATTTTAACCCCCATTAACTTCCCCTGCCTCCCCTTGAGCACTCAGAGCATCCTCTGGGAAGTAGTCCCACAACTCAGCTGCTGATGCTATAAAAAGGCACATCCCTGTATTTGGGCAGCCTTTGATCTCTCAGCTGTGGTCCCCAAAAAGAGACCCATAAAACACCTTTAAAAGGTGAGGTTTGAAACAAGTGTTTATAACTCTGCTAGATACCAGAAATCCCGGTTTCAACAGGAAGATTGGCTTTATTGCCTCCTGCAGTTCTGTCCTGCTGCCCCCCAGCTAATCCCATGTTCAACAGATGGTAAATTATCTTCAATGAGGGATAGAATTTCTTTAACTTTTTTTTTTTGCTAAGACCCCTCTCATATGCAGGTGTGGATTACCTTTCTTTCCAACAACCTACCTGAAACACATACCTCATTAAGCTCAGACTATTTGCTCTCAAACTGAATGTAGCTTTGAAGATCACTCTCTGTTCCAGACTTCAACTCATGTATCTGAAAGTTTGGCCACCAGCCTAATAAAAGAAGTTACCCTTCCCCACAAACCTTATGTCTTTAGGCTACTACAGCTAGGATGACAACACTACCAGTCCACACAGTCTACATGCTAGTGCTTGTGGTGTCACCAACTCTAGGGCCCCTGACTTCTGCCCACAGCCACCCAGACCCTCCTCCTTTCTGAGGATACTATTAAAGAAAACAAAACACCACCACACAAAAACACCACCACAAAAACCCTTCACTGAAGATAATTTAAGTCTTTGCTACTGGTGTCCTCATCTTTGGTCTGTTTGAGATGGAGTCAGGAGTGTTGTCTTAATGTGAATGGACTTATCATGAAAGTTACAGGCTCTGGCATGGTTCTTCATCAAAACCAGTGTTATCAAAAAAAAAAAGGGGGGGGGGAATGCAAATGAAAGAGGATGAATTAGACTAACACAAAAATGGATTCTGATAAACTAAGAAAGTTCCAGTGCCACTCTGTTACTGACTGCAAAGAGTTTTGCTTTCAGTACTGTCTTTGTTCCTGCTGCTACTGCAATTTTTGTGCACTGTGTTTCACAGTAAAGTCCTTGAAAGCAGCTAACATGGCTCTGGCCATCATCTGCTTAAGGCAGCTTATGGCTGGTACAATATAGCTGACTTCAGGGAAGTCAATCCTGACACCAGAAACGTCCCATAAACAGTCTCAGGGCCAAGTTCATGAACTGGGATTCAAAAGAATTGGATTCAAGCCCTCCTACCCTGCTTCCCCCTCCTTAAGAGACCTTGAGGAAGTAATTTTATCACTCTATCAAGCAGTACACATCTATTTTAAAAAAGGATCATAAAAATCGCATCCTTGACAGAATGACTGTTAGCATTAAGCCAGCAGATAGAAGGAAGTCCTTGTAACTACGGCAAGGACAGCCACATAGCCACACTGAACAGATATTTAGGTGCAAATCCCTTGCTCTGACACTGACTGTGCTTTTAGTGCCACATAAATAATTCCACTTTATTTTGGCACACTATCATTTCTGCACATACAGGTTAAAGGGAAAAGGGGGAGGGGAAGTCAGGTTTCTTTCTCTCTACAGCCCTGCAAAGGCTGGAGCTGTTTAATGAAATCTGAGAGGAAAAGACTTGTGGTAATTACCTCACCTGCCTCACTCCGAAGATTGCCTCTGCAAAAAACCTCATGTATTGCAGCTGCCCAAACTGAGACAACCCCAGGCGTTAACCCTGAGCTGTACATCTGACTTGCTTTTTATCTCAGGCTATGCAGATTGAGCAAAGATGATCCCAGGCAGAAACCCAGGAGAGACAACTGCCTCTGGATGCTTACCTTGACATGGCTCCCACCCCAAACCACCCAGCACAGGAGGGGAAACGCAGCTGTTTCCCCACAGCACCAAACACAATCCACCTAACCATATCACCTTGTAACCTGATGAAAAACTCCTACTCTTGCTTGGCACCAGGCACTGTAATTGGCAAGTGTGGCAGAGGTTGGACACTCCTCAAACTTGGGACTTGCAGGAAAGATTTGGGTGCATCTATTTTTTTCCTCCCATACAACAAGAATCATCAAATATGCAGAAGTGATTTGCATTTTCTCAACCCAGTCATTTTTCCTATCAAAGAGGTGTACGTGCCAAAACACACGTGAGCCTAGGCACACAAGAAGCAACAGTAGTCTGCAACTTGCCCTTGAGAAAAAGCAGGCAGCAATGACCTATTTACTCATGGGAAGAAATTGCTCCCAGTCAGTGAACATCTTCAGAGGGACCAAGGTTCAGTCCAAAAAGAACTGTAAGACCCTGGGAGCAAAAGGCAGACTGCCTCCTAGAAGAAATAAATCTAATTGTATACCTGAGGACTTTGCCAAATGCTGTTTTTATCACTTAAGATGAACGTGTTGACTTGACCTGAGGTCCCTTCAGGACAGAGTCCCAGTGTACAATTTGCTGAACAAACCCATTTAGAGATAATCTTGTCTCCTAAAGACTTTTTCAAAGAAAAAACAGTCAGGTTTTAAGGGAAGAGCTGAGCACCTCTAATCTCATTGCTTCATGACTGGATTAGCTAATATGGATCTTCAAGTTCAGGTCCTGAAGCTGAACTCCCTCAAATCCACCTGCTCCTGCGGCTGACTCGAAGGCTGCAGTACCCAGCCACATTATGGGGACGTCCTCCAGCCCAGAGCCTTCACTCTCCTTGAATGTATCAAGGTTTATTCTCCAAAGTGAACACTGCACCACTGCAATGCTTACATAGAGCAGACAGGCAAACTGGAGCAACTGAGGGTCATCTGCTTAAGATCACACAGGCATCAGTGGCACAGCTGGGAATAGAGTCGTAGGCTCCAGGCTCTAGCCTTGTTTTTTTCCACATGGATAGCCTAACTCCAGGATTAGGCAACTTGACTTGCTCAAGTCCAGACTGGCTGTTCCTCCCACCATAAAGAATGCTCTCACCTACTCTCCACTGTATGGTCTCGATGGCCACGGGTTTGGAAGGAGGACAAGGCAAAGAGAAAGGAACAATACAGAGGTATAAGATGGCAGCCTGGTCTCTCATGTTGCCCTATCTCCTCAGCTGGTTATTATTTCTTCCACAAAATGAAATAAGAGGATGACTAACAACTGGAAGATGAGAGTGCCTTGCTGAAGTAACACAGCAGGACAAAGGACCCTAGCTAAGGGCAGTGGAGAATCTTATTTCATTGCTTCCATGATACAGCAGCCACTTACCTATCTCACCAGATCCCATCTTGCCTTCAGTAGGCTGCTGCAATGAAAAGAAAACACCCAACCCTTATCTTCCACTGATTAATGCCCCCACATCACCTTAGCTACTCTGAACCCATTTTCCCTTAATGAGCTAGGCCAGATCTATGCTCTTCCACCACAGCTGTTCACAAGCTCCTCTTAGAGATATCTGAAGCACCCAGAGAAAGCAGCAAGAACAGGATCGGCCAGGAAATCCCCAGATAGTCTAAGGGGAGGGGAAAAAAGGCTGCATGATGCAACCTTGTGCTGAAGTAAGCCTGCCCTAACCAGCTCCCATCCAGAGTAATTTATGCTCAGGGCAAATGAATTGCTTCAAGAGAGCTGTTCATTCACATACAGATGTCCAGAGGCAGCTACCTTCATGTTTCTGTTGCCTTGTCTCCAGCACTTATGCCACAATGTCAATTATATCTAATGTTATTTCACTCCCTGCTTTGAGCAACAACAGCTCGTTTCAGGAAAGGACAGTCTTCCCTCTTCTCTTTGTTTCTCCTCCACATTTCCACATCTCGGACCAAGCCTTTGCTGTTTCTCTTCTGAGAGCAACACTAGTCTGTGACCCTGTCCTTCCTTCTGCTCTGACGCCAAACAAGCACTAGTTCAAACCCATTCCATTAATGAGGATTCCCACCTGCATGAACCTCTGGGGACTACAGTAGTTTCGGTAGCAGCTTACTCTGAACTTGAAAGTTGTGCTGTGCTGCATGATCAAGAAACATTTAGAGAAAAAAAACTGGGCTCAGGGAGCTGAGGAAGGAACCAGGAAGGTCTGACAGAAGTTAACCTGCTATCAACAGGGGTGGAAGCAGCAGCAATAGCTCTTGGGAGAATACGGAGAATAGGAAAGAAAAGGTTTGACAAGCCAGAAAGGAGCAGTTTCCTTAAAATGAAAGATTTCTACCAGAAAACTCTTGGGATGGAGGAGGATGAGGCCAGTTTCAGCACCTCTCCTGCACAAGCTGACAATGAACTGGTGGGTTCTCCAAAGAGCAGAACCAAGGAGGCAGGCTGTCTATGGGACAAGCATGGATGAATGCTTTCCTTGCAGTTCTCTGATGTCTAATTCAAAGTATTAAAAGGGCCTCATCTCTGCCAATTTTCACACAATGAATAACAAATAGTTTAAATGGCTTCAAAGATAATTACACTGGGCGCACAATGGAAAAACTGAAATATGGGGATGTGACCACTTTGTTTAAAAACAGGCTGAAAAGTCACCCACAGGACCCAATTCCCATAGTCCATCTAGAAAGACTGAGAAGAGACTAAGTTTGCTTACCCCCAAATCTTTCCTCCCTGAGCACTGCCCATCCCCAAAGTCCAGCCTAGAATGGAAGCACCTGAATTCAAGGTGGAGCTGGAAAAACTCTTGATTCCAGACAGTAGCTGTATGCCACTGTGGCTGGACAAGGCAGAGAAAGAAAAAGGACATGGCACATCCAACTGATGGTACAAGACAAGCCAATGAGTCTCCAATGAATGTCTCCCCTTTAAGAGACCTAACACCCACAAGAAATGTGATAACAGAAGGTGGTTGACAAGGTTCCCCTTCCAGCCCCCTGCTTCAGGTCCTCACTGCTCACTGCAGATCGTGTGACCTTCACAAGGAGAGCAGAGACAATGCTCACCATAGAATAAGCTCCAAAGCAGCCCAGAAGACTGGCATCCTTGCCACAGAAGTCTCAGCAAGTCATCTCCAAGAGCCAGAAACACTAACTAGAAACATCTTTAAATCCCCAACTGGGGAGGTGGCTGAAAAAAGACAAAACATAATAATGACGATGATGATGGTATTTGTAAGTGCTGTAACTTGTTATCTTCTCAAAATGTTGACAGCAGCTCTTCGCAAGCACGCACCAGTGAATAGCTTACATGCACTAATTCTCTCTTAAAAAGCACGTGTTTAACCCTCATCAGAGAGCACTTCTCCATCTCACATGCAACCTTAGGGATTGCCAAAATGATTTAAAACCCTAGCAAACAAGAGCTCTTGGAGGTGATAATCAACCCCCTCTTGCCCACACGTGACTCTCAAGGTCTGTTTCTCATGCTCTACAGCTTCCAGCTGGGACCCATCAGCAAGCTATCAATGGCCCCTCACATACAGATGAACAGGTAATTAGTAAAATGACCTAATTAATATTAATTCACTAGAGTGACAGAACTAACAAAGTTGATTTTTAAGGGGTTTTTCTATGTAGCTCTTTCCTGAGACCATGCTTGAGAGTTGGTTGTTGGTTCTCTGATGTCTAATACTGGCTGAGATTCTGCTACAACCCATCAGGAGACATGAACAAGGTACAGTCCCACCACCCAGCAACTATCTTCATAAAAGCTGTAGGAAACCAGTATCTTAGAGCTCGATCCCTCCAGTGAATTTTCTGGTTCAGAAGTTTTCAGGGTAGCCATAGAGACAAAGATAATCCACACGTGCCCACACACAAGGCTCGTCTGGAATAAAGCCAGGCTCAAAAAGGGACAGCCAGTACGTTGCTTTAAAACAAAAAAGAGAAGTCTTTACTGAATGCAAGAGCTACACAAGGACCATGTTTGCACTTTATCACCCAGATGCCCTCTCAACAGAGTCAATATGGCACAGCACACCGCAGAGCTGTTCAGGGGGAAAGGATCTGCACTTTGACTGTAATCAGATGCTCTGGATGCACGAAGCATGCATGCATGTGTCATGGATCAAAAACGTAAGATCTGGGAATTTTTAAGGGGTGGGGGAGAGACAAAGAATGGGCAGAGTGAACCCAGCCTCACAAAACTCACGCATACACTCGCCTGTGCTAAGCAAAGACACCGAGAGCTTCAGCGTCAGGTCCTGGAGTAGCACCGGGGATCCCGCCTGCCCTCCCCATCCCTGGGGCTCAGGCGGCAGCATCAGCAAGCGGGGACAGACATGTTACAGAACAGCCCGTGGGGAAGCAGAAAGCCAGTTGCTCACCTCGCAAAGCCTGCAGGCAAGGCTTGCTCACTGCCTGCCCCCAGCTGATGCACAGGGAGACACAGTCCCTGCATGCAGAATGCCAGCAGGGCAGCACCCCAGGGAAGGGGCAGAGACAGGCAGCCCCACACAGCAGAATGGGATGTTTTACCCTAAGCACCATCTAGGCCTGGAGGTGTTCCCACATCTCCATGAATCCAGCACATCCCATGTGGGGGGAAACCCAAGGACAGGGCTTGATCAAGCAGGAGGAATTAAGTGTGAATTCACTTAAAGCAATTTTAGGACGCAAACAAAATCCAGCAGGTCAGGGGGACCCTGCCAGCTGACTGGGCTGGCCACACTGCAACCGAGGAACTCCAGGGCACCTTCTGCAGGTGACAGACCTCCCAACTCCAATGTCTGCAAGGAGCAGTATTTGCCTCTGTGTCACATAACCCAAGAGGCCATTGAACGAGTCAGCAATATTCTTGCAAGTTTTCTGCTCTTTAGGTTGGGACAGTTTTCAAGGAACATTGTCAAAGCTGACATACCCCTAAAAGACCCCAACACTCATCGCATCCCCAGCCTGAACCATTCAAAAATGAGATAGGCAGAGGGAGAAGAGAGAGAACGGAAAAAAGCTGCGTCAGTATGGACGACACAGCACAAAGGATGCAAGCACAGGCACGTCCACAGCCCCTGGGAAAGGGGGGTGGAGGGGTTGAAACACAGCCCAGGCCTGCTGCGGAGCAGCTGGGATTTTAACACTTGTTGCAGCAGGAGAAATTAGTAACAGAAATCAGCACAGGGAAAGATGGGGGTGTCAGGTTCAAGGCCTGTGCTGCACCAAGGGAGAGCAGCAAAAGTAGCCTGTCAACCATTCCTTAAAGACTTTGTTCTGCTTTTTATTTTTTTATTTTTTAAACAGTTCTTCAGACTCCTGACCACAACCCCAGGAGATGTATACCCTCCCTTAGGCCCTCCTATTCCACCATCTTGGTGCATCTCCAAGGCACGAACACCCTGGAAACGAGAACAGCAAGTGAATTTTTATTATTTTCTCTGCTGGAGCTTTTAAGGAGTCAAAAGAAAATGCTTTTGTGAATGGCAACAGCTAGCTTTATCTGTAGTTCCTTCCACTGATCCTTGCAAAATATTGACTGGCAGGAGTAAAACTAAAAAAATAGTCCATGTTAGTCCATTTCACTGCAGTTCAGCTTCAGCTTACATCCCACAGACATTTGCATCACTGCCAGGAATCAGAGCCAACGTGTGCGTTGGTGCTGCCCAGGCATTGCCCACTGCATGGCTCCTTCAGCACCAGGCCACCCCACAGCTCGGACCCCCGCTCTCCCAGTCAGGGGGGACACATGGCAATGAAGCTGATCAGAAGACACACTCTCCATTTTCTCAGGACCACCCAATCCCCATATTCCTGTTGCAGATACTCTGCAACCATTGAGCCCTGCAGCAAGAGCAAGGGTGCAGGAGGAGCCCTCCCCACCACCCCATCAGTGTACATGTGCATGGGATCCCATGACCCGAGAGCAGCGCTGGTGCAGGTGCATTTGGGGCAGCACAGGGCACTCGCACCCCACTCGGAGCAGCCTCCTGGACAACCGGCTGAGCCATGGCAGCCACCCACATGCCATGCTCCCAGGAGCCTCAACACACCCAGCCCCTCACTTCCACTTTAGTCAGTTCATAAGAAACTCAAGCATCTGGGGTGATTTAGGCTAAGCCATTTATTTTTCACAACAGGAACAGAGGAAGAGCAGGTTTGTGCTCAACAGCCCTGCTCCCGCTGACATGAGAAACCTCTGCCCTGCAAGATGCTGATACTCATGCCTACACAGACTCAAACCCCACACAGGTTCCATGAAGTGGAGGATTATTTTTTTACATAAAACTAATGCCAAACTATGATTTTAAACTGATGCACAGGTAGGTGAGATTAACAGGTACCAGCAGCAGCTCTGGTTCCTGTTGCAAACTGCAGAGCTCTCCTACATGAGGATAAGCAGTGAACACCTCCATTCCCCATCTGAAATTGTTTGAGCGAAATAAAACACTGAGTTCAGCCACCACCCATCTGATCCTTTATTACTGAAGTGAAGGCTCCTGAGCTTTTTCCAATACCTTTGAGTAGGGACCACGTTCAGGTTATGGCTGCACAGGATCACACTATCCTCTGCTTCTGAGATTTCTTCCTGTAAGGAATGGGAACCGCTTGGAAACACTAGCAGCTTCCCACACGGATGCAGGGAGGGAAGCTGAGACACCAGGCAACCACAGCCTCTCAGAAAAGAATTTGTGATGAAAAATGATGGCTTTCCCTTCCGGCAGGGGTAACCTTAAACTGGGAGAGACTCTAGACCTACATTCTGCACTGCAGCCACATGCTCCAAGCAGATTTCAGAGCACGGAGGGTTGCTGGATCAGGAGTGCACCTACACATTAGGGACTCTTTCTAAAGCATGTTGGTCAATGAAGAGACTCAGCAGGAGCCTAGTCGGGCTGGTAGACAAAAGGGAGGGGGCAGGGGAAAACTGTGACAAATTGAAAATTCAACATGGATTACGTAACTGAGTGAATAATTCCTTTCAAGCCAAAAGGGATTCCTGCAAAAGAGGTAGTTTGTTGCAGTCCCTCAGCTCCACTTAATGAAAGAACCCCTAGATAGCTGGGTATTTTGGAGGGTTTGCTGTCCACCACCCCCCTCCCCCCACAACAAAAAAAAAAAAAAAAAAAACACCAAAAAAGCTTATAACCCTGTTTCAAGCTGTAAGATGCAACTGATCTTCCATCGGCAGAGACGGGCTGGGGGAACCAAACAGGCAACCCTAGGGACAGACTTCCTCACCCTGGCTGGGCAAGAAATTTGCTCAAAATGGCAAAGATGCTCCTTCCCTTTTGCTAGAGGCAATTTTTCGTTAATGAAACCAATGCAAGATTCATGGAGGGGGGGAGGGAGCAGAATCCGCTGACATGTATTAAAGCATGGGATCACCTCCCAGCAGGAAAGAGGAATTGGTGAAATGAAGAAGAGCGGGCTAGAAAAGCAGGAAGAAAAAAAAAGTCCCAACAGTAAGATCTACTCAAGTTATTAAGTGGCATGCCTAGAAGAGGGGAAACCCCATCTCAAGCTATAGGATGGAAACCTGAAACAACCCAGCAGGAGGAAGGGCCCCCTCCCCTGAATTTCCCAGCTGCAATAGCAAGGTTAGGCTTTTTCCATATGCAAAATCTAACCCTGCAAGAATCTCTTCTGGCCACATCACCCCCAAGAGATACTGGCCTCACTGTATTCCCATACAACCCTAAAAGCAGCCAAAATTACCCAGACCAAAGGCCCATTTTTGCCCTGCATCCTGTCTCCTACCAGGGTAACTGAGGTGTCCATACCCTGCAGGACCAACAGCCACCCCACAGCCCTGGGGCCAACAGCATCCTCTCAACAACAGCCAAAATGACCCTTCCTCAAAGGCACCAGTCTCCAAGGGGTGGGGGGGTAGGTGTCCAAAGCATTTCATCTCATGAGAACAGGAAACCAGGAAGCGGAAGAAGGGGGTAGAGGCCACCTCTGAACTGAGAGGAAACCTTATCACTCTCTACAACTACCTGAAAGGAGGTTGTAGTGAGGTGGATGTCAGTCTCTTCTCTGAAGAAGCAAGTGACAGGACAAGAGGAAACAGCCTCAAGTTGCACCAGGGGAGCTTTAGATGGGATATTGGGAAAAATTTGTTCACTGAAAGGGTTATCAAGCATTGGCACAGGCTGCCCAGGGAAGTGGTGGAGTCACCATCCCTGGAGGTATTTGAAAGATGTGTACATGTCACACTTAGGGACATGGTTTAGTGGTGGACTTGGCAGTGCTAGGTTTACAGTAGAACTTAATGATCTTAAAGGTCTTTTCCAAACTAAATGTTTCCATTATTTTGGTGCAGAAAGTGCATTGTTTCCCAAAGGGAGAGACAGCCACCTCGGGAGCAGTGCTATACATCTCGGGCACCAGCACCCACATAGCTGCCCTGATGTCCAATATGGTAGTTGAACCCATACTAAAGCATTCCTTTTCAAGCAGGCATTAGCAGGGCCCTTCCTCCTCTACCTGGCCAGTGTTTTGCACCAAACTTTCAGGAATTAAATCATCGGTCAGACTTCTGTACCACCCCACCTGCAGGGAGTTGGTCAATGGATCCAAAAACTTGTGGGAAAGGGAAAACCTTTATAGAAATCAGGCTAAAATACATTCCCTCCATTGGGATCTTTATGAGCCAAGCCCACTGGCTTTGGAGCTCCCTCCTCAAATTCCACATCTTATTTTACACTGTTTGCCTAAAACCAGATCCCAAACTCCCTGCCAACCCCTCCTAACCCATCAGCTCCAAGGCCAGGACTGCAGCCCACTCCACAAGTTCCTCCTCCCCTCTCCTGGGCAGCCTCAGCTTCTCCTCATCCTCTTCCCTGAACACCAGCCCCACAACTGGGTATTCATCACTTTCCACCTCCACCCCAGTTCCCCTTCCTCCCTCTTCTTGCTTCCCACATATGAACATCACAAGCCCTAACTCCCCTCCTGGCCAAACCCAGGTCCCATTTTGTTCAGGAGAGCCTGGGTGCCTATCATGAGCTCCAAGACCAGACATGAAGGGCACAGAAAGGGCCAGGATGGCATGTTGGGTGCTTTGGAGGCTGCTCATTGAGAGGGTGGGAGAGCACTAATCTCCTTCCCTATATGTGTCCCTGTTTGGGGGTAGGAATGCATGAAAGAGGTTCGTGACTGTCTCCTCTAGCCCTTTGGTCAGCAGCAGCAGTTTTGCAGCTCAGTGCTTCAGACCTTCTGCTCAGGATATCTCTGAACACCCACAAAGGTACATTGCTATCAGATGCCACCCCTTCACATGTTCCCAAACCACCCTGCTCAAGACAGCGCTCACATGGCAGAGCCGAGCCTCTCGATCCTCCTGTCTGGCTCAGCTGGGCCATGAGCAGAAAACCCCATGGCCTGACCCCCAGCTCAGGAGCAGCCGTGCTGCGCAAGCACTGACTCAGGCGTAAGCAACACTGGCATGAGGGCATCGCCTGCCCTCCGCACCCGGAGCTCAGACAGCCCGCAGCTTCAGCTCAGAACATGCTCTGCCCCAGTGAATCACGCACCAACCCTGGCAAGTCCTTTCAAGACCCATCATTCACCAGAGGGGAAAAAAAAAAATTACATGCACACGAAGTAATTAGAGGTGTAACCCTCTCTCCTCCCTCTGTGCAGGCTTAATGCTCCCTTTGTCCAGGCATGTTTGCCTCGCTAAGTCGTGCCTCGGGACAGCTTTCTTGACAGAAAACAAAGGTTAATTAATAGAAAAAAATGAAAAAAAACACAAAGAGAAATCCCTCATTAAAATGGCCACCCTCTCAGCACGGCTCTGTACCCCCACTGGTCCTTCCTGGAAACAGAGCACTGACCCATGGCCATGACCCCTGCAAAAAAGCCAAATTACACACAGCCTACTCAGGGCTGTCTCCAGTGATGGAGGGGTGGGAAACCAGCAGTGGTGCAGACCCAAGATGCAGCAAGGTACAAACCTGATGGTTATCTGCCTCACCTACTGAAATCCCAGCCTTGCGACCAGTTGTCTGCCGTTAAATTAAAACCTTCCCATGGTAGCTTGGTGGCACATGTCCTGCAATCCACTATAGCTCTGCTACCACCCGGCACCAGAGGTTATTGGGAGTATATTACAGAGGATGAGATATCAGCTATCAAAGATTCTCTACTCCCATCCCTCCTCACCTAAGCAGCTGAAACCACAGCAGACCTCACCTCCAGTTTACCACCTGCATTATCAAATGCTTCACCTCCACAATGGAAGTCTCTTATTACAGCACAGACATGAGAAATGCAAGTAGAAGTCTGCTTCAAACCTGCACTTTACAGGTGCAAAAACATCTCGCCCACCGACTCATCCAATTTACCTTGGACACGCATGAGCACTTCTGATCCTGTTAGCTAGAGAGAGGTGGTGAAAGCACACATGCACGTGGATGCTCACCAGCCAGCTCATTAAATCTAATTAGACAGTCTTTCAGGGGAATTTTGAAATGCATATCCAGCAATTGCTGTGCACTGCTCTTTCCTCAACCCTCTGGATGTGCGAGTATGATTACTCACCAGATGAAAAATCAAACTAATATGAAACTTAAGGGAGCTGCCATACTTGCACATTAACAGAGGTGCACTGAAATTTAATCAGAGTCTTCCTGCTTACAGACAAATATGGTGGCAGCAATACAGGGAAAGAACACCCAAGCCTCAGATTTGGATCCAAACCTCTCCAAGAAACTGGCAATCCAGAATACCAGAAGTTTTCCCCGCTAACGTTATCAAAAATGTACCCTGCTGACATTCTGGTGTGTAAGGTGTGCACGTGTGTTGTTGGCTCCACAACACCATCAGCACCTTGAAGACAACTAAGCAAAAGTACAAGGGACTGAATTCTAAGGGACAGAAATAAAAAGAAAAGGCCCTCTCCATGAGCTTCCAGTCTAGGAAAATCACGGCTTCAGACCAGATTATCATGTATAAAACATACGAGAGCTAAGCACTGAAGTGGAGGGTCTAACGCATTCCCCAGAGCGTTGTCCATCCCCAATCCCTGCCAGTGTCACCAGCCAGGGCAGTTAACACCAGCTCCAGGGACATTCCCTGTACTCAGGACAGATGTCCTTCAAAATGCCACTTCACAGCATCAATTTATCACACAACAAAATCCCTCCACTAGCTTGTTTACACAGGGGAAGGTTAAACTGAATTCACTTTCACAGCAGAATAGCTAAACTACGTTAAACATGCCAGCTCAACACACAGCATCCCTCCTTTGAGTTTGCCTTCTTATTTGCCAGGAGAATTCTGCTTTACTTTGAACAAGGAGCATTTCAATTCTCAGTAAGTGTTTTGCATTAAACCTTCTGTAGACAGAACTAATCCAGACTATATACACATCAGGGACTCCTGGGAGTCCCTGGGCATCCGAATTCTGCAGCCTCCCATTGCGCCTAATCCACCAGATCCCGGATGGGTTTGGGAAACTCCTGGGATGCCTGCTGATTTGAAAGCACCCCAGCAGGTTTGAGCAGGAGGTGCCAACAGCATTGCTCGTCTGTAGCAGCCTACAGAGGGTACTCAGGAGACAAAATGAGCATCTCTTCTGGAGCACATAATTTCTTTAAGCCATGTTCTTTGTTAGGGTAGCTGGTCACCTAGAACTGCTCTGCTGAGAGCAAAGAAATGGCGTCAGTTGAAACCATTTATACACAGGTAATATAGTAAAAAAAAATATTTCTCTCTGGCCTCTCCATGGCGAAGTCCCAACAACCAAACCCAAGCAACACATCTCTTGGGACACAGAGCTGTTATATACCTCTGATCCCAGCAGCAGCAGGAACTAGTTTCATCTCCAGACTCACCTCCTTTCAGAGGAGCTTTACAAATGCTTTCAACACACAGGGCTCACAACCAAAATTAAACAGACATGAGCCATTGGAAGTTGAAGAGCATTTGGCATTTCAAACTCCAGCATACAACATGGAGACCTTCACTTGGCCAGCATCTATTTCACTCCCGCTAAGGACAATGCTGAGCTTCTTTGGACAGTTTTACATCAGCCTCCTGGGCCAGAGGCCACAGACCTCAATTGCTGTTCCTCTTGGAAAGAAGTTGAAAAATGCTCCTTTGCTGTATCATGAGTGGTCTGCCTCCAGCTCTCCACTCCCTGGTGACTTTGGAAGAAGACCACCCATGGACTCAGCACCCCTAGATTGCATCACAGCATCTGGCTGCCCAAATAGCAACACTGGGGAAAAACCTCTTATGATAGCATGTACAGTCCTCCTCTCCAAAGCCTTGCACAGGACCAGCCCTGTGAACAGAGGACAGTCACACTCTGGCCACACTCAGGGAGCAGCTATGTTTGATGACAACCACAGCGCCATCAGCCTTGGGAGCCCATGGGACCAGTACTCTGTAGGTCACCAACCAGCACAGCCCTTCTGCCACAGTGCAACGGCACTGTCCCAAATCCAGCCACACCAATGCACAGAGACACCTCAGTGCACGTGTGGGTACAGGTGGCTGTGTCTGGGCACAGAACATTGGCAATTTCACGACAGACTCTAAAAACAGGAACACAGATATGACAGACACAAAAGCCACATATCACAACTGTCTAACAAAGAAACTTCCCTAATCCTTCACAGATACACTTTGGCTCAAATCCAGCTGTAGGCAAGGATAATGGAAAGGATCCCACTGACCTTCTGGGAGTTGGATATGATGTTCGTGTAGATGCACTCCCATAGGACACAGCTGGTTAAGCTTAAGACTGGTACGTTCAGTGAATTTGCAAGCTTGGCTAGTGAAGTCAAAAAGTTTGCAATTTTCATAAGCCAAGATGCTCCTAGTTTTTTCACCCTTCCTTCTCCAGGGTTCAAAGACCAAAAAATAAAACAGATACACACAAAAAGCTCCTACATTTAAGTAGGAAAAATCATGGAATATAATGGACTAAAACAAGCGTCCCTCATTCTCATAGATGATGCAACTGTAGCATTTGCCTTTGTTTTCCTTACTGGTTAGGTACCTGACTTCTGTTCCTACTGTTGACAGAAATAAATGCAAGTCCCAAAATACGCAGGATGACAAGTATCCAGCTGAGGTCGGTGCACACAGCTGCACTGACCAAGCTGTTCAAATTTTATGATTATTCAATGATACAATTTTGTCATAGACACTAGAGTTTCAATTTAAAAGAGATCAGAAATTAACAGTGAACTGCAGCATATAAAGCTAGAAAATAGCTAGCTGTCAAAACAAGACAAAAAAATTCAGAAACATTTTCAGGAGAAGATCAAGATTTCAAAGTGATACAGCCAGTAAGAGACAGAAGGAAATTGTACTTAAAAGTCCCCCAGAAACTAAAAAAAAAAAAAAAAAAGAAAACCACAAACAGCTTTCTATAATTTTTGTGATCCTACATTAGATAACTTTTTGCTGTGGCGGTCTGAAAACTTTGGATTGTAGCAAAGGCTTTAAATAAAAAGAGAACCTGTAAAAATTGAGACAATGCAACTAAAAGCTTAGCTGTACTACAGAGCTGGCTTTGCTCTGTAAAAGTGTTGTTTCAGCAAGAAAACTAAAAGAAAAGATAAAAAGACATTTATTCCAACTACTGGAAAATACAGATGTTAGTCTTAGATTATATGTTGTTAAAAACAAAAGCTATGGGAGGGGAAAAAACTTTAAAGTCTTGGAGTCACAACAGCTTTTTCACAGAGACAGAGAGAAACAACTTGAATATAAATGTGTCCAAAATAGGTCAGCACTTTCTTCTTGGCCACTGAAGTTTGATACTTCTCACTTGAGGTTACCCTGGACAGTGGTGGCACACACACTGCAGGGACAGGGGCTGAGCCCAAGGGCAGCTCCTGGCTTGGGGCAAGCCCCAGTGCCCCAGGCACAGCCCTCTAGTGCCCAAGCACATCCCCATGGCTCACACACCAAGCATCTCCAGGCACACTCAAGACAACAGCCGCACACTTTGTGGTGCTTCCTGCATTTCCAATGCAGCCTCAGTCCCGTCCCAGGAAGGTTTCAAAATGCTGTGTGTCCATGGACAGTTTTGAGCTTATCAAGCAAGAAGCGTGATAAGAGACACAGGGGTTTCCACAGCACTCGCCAAGACCCACGAGGTCCATGCATTCAGCCCCAAGCACCCCGGCCACAGCTTGGCAGGGAGAAGCTCTTGGTACGAGGGCAGGATTGGGCCCTGCACTATCCAGCTATGGTGGGCAGAGCCATTACCTCCCAGTCAGTAATTACAGCCCCTTTAAACCAAATCAGAGAGCAGTTTTAGACCCAAAAATCAGGCCACAAGGTGCAGAGCATGCACCTCAGCTGATCTGCTGCTGCTTCCACGGAGGATGTTGGGGATGCAGTAACATCAGGCTGCAGGAGAGCCTCAGATTTTCTCTTTTTAAAAAAGGAAAAAAGTAAACACATGATTTCTACAGCACCGAGAAGCAAGTCTGTCGGTCCAGCCTCAGCAG
>NW_010137494.1:12946-18090 GCF_000699245.1 Pterocles gutturalis | reverse complement strand
CCTAGCTCGGCTTGTTTACCACCAATAAAAAACCCATTAGTTGCACAATGCGCCTGTTAAAAATAACTCTAAAAAAATAATCACTGGCAAATTAGTAAGACATCAGGATGCGCAGACACCTCAGCGTGGTGTTATGGAAACCACAGAGGAGTCAGACTTCCCTCGGGAGCTTTTCCCAAGGAAGACGAGCCCAGAGATTTCTCTTCCTTTCAGTGGGACCAGCTGATTTGAAGGGCTCAGGACCAAAATACAGCAGTCACCCAGCCAACCAGCCCAGGGTTTCCGATCAAGTGACTTCCAGAGACAGTAAACTCACCAGGCTCAAATGCCACCAGTGTGTGCCAGCTCTAATGAGAGCACAAGGTCTCCCTTGCACCGGAGCAGCCAGTGGAGCAGGCTGAGATGCTCCGGAGCTCCCCTGAATCTTCCTACCCCTGCCCAGGGTCCAATACAGGGACACCAACAAGTGCTGACTCCGCACAACCCCCTCCCTGGCCACCCAAGGACTCTGCTTTAAAAGCATCCCTGGTATAAACCCAAAGGAGGCATGGGGTGACTCAAGCTTCCCTCCTTTAGGGACCAGACTCTTATGGGCACTGCTGGCACAGAGAGAAAGACCTACATTTTCCCCACACATTTTAACAAAACTGCTGTAAGGAAATACCCAGCTGCCAGCCCAGTCCCTGACCAAATGAAACACAAAACTCAGCCTCGCCACCAGCCACGCACACCATGACTCTCCAGCTAAAGAGCCCACGGTGGCACAGCCCAGACTTTGCACACAGGGCTCAGAGTGCCTTTTCTGATCACTGCCCCCAAATTTGTCCAATTCAGGGGTCACTCCGAAGCTGACCCTGGGGTTCATACAGACAGTGGAAAGAGCAGAGACACTGCCTGGCTTCTCACAACCCTCCTCAAGGATCAGAGCCAAAGACATGGGGGGATTGGTAGAGTAAGTTCAGGAAGGCGCTACCCTGTGGGTTGCAGGCAGAAGAGCTGAGAGTGTTTACAGCACTGTTCCTCTTAGCATGCCAGCCACCTCCAGAGACTGAACAACCCTGGGAGCTGCTCTAAACTCAAGAGCAGTTTCCTCTTGAGCCCAGCTGAACAGACCAAACCCCTACCATCATCTCCAACCCCACCACTAACTAGTCAGGGAAAACCTGAAAATACTACTTTTCAAGGATGCAACCTAATTTTATTTGCCACCTTTCCCCACAGCAGAGGGGGTGTCTGCGACTCCTCTGCAATTAGGGTATTTCTGTCTTTCTTCTGTGTGAGCTCTCCCAACACCTTCCACAAGCCCAGCCATCCCCCTCCCTGGCCCCTTGAGGGGAACGTACCAAGCAGAGCTGCACACAGAGGGCACTACATTTGTGAAACAGGATGAGGATCCCCTTCTGCTCACAAGGTGATGAGAGGACTTCAAAAGCAGCTTCAAATATCCAAGGAGGTGATTTAGACTGACCTTTTCACAAGAGAAAACTTTCTCACCCCATGCGCACCCAGGACAGCAAGTATATTTTTCAGACACATGCCACATCCTCTGGATTTCTAAGAATGAAAGTGGGGTCGCACAAGCAGGTGAGCAAGCATTGTGCTAAATCCAAGCTGAAAGTATAATCATTGGATACAAGAAATAAATGCATCTAACCAGCACAGAGAGCCCACAGTATCGGCATTACTGCTGTTAATAACAGTTCTCCTACAGAGCCCTGAATACTGAAAATTCCCAAGCAAGGCGCAAATGCTATGTGAAGAACACTCACCATCTTCATACCACAGGACAACAGCTAATAAACCACACCTAACAGACTTACATACAGGTGAAGAAGAACTCCTTCACAACCTCTCAACCTAGGAAGGAAAAACAAACAGCAAGCCTCCCTGTTTGCCCCCACCTAACATTTAAATTCAGATGGGACTTCATGGAGACAACAGAGGGATAAGCTACAACTGAATCGGCAGCTGGTGATTGGGTGGGGATGATGAGGATGCTCAGCTGCTTCAACTACAGTTGTCTCCATCTGGAAATGGGTGAGAGCTGCCCCCTGACAGGGTCTCTCCTTTTGAAACCTGCTTGATGGTTTTAAAGCCATTCACAGAATCACAGAATGTTAGAGATTGGAAGGGACCTTGAAAGATCATCTAGTCCAATTCCCCACTCTCAGGAGCAGTTTTCCCCCTGCTGACAAACCCCTTCCAGAATGCATAAAGCAATAACGCCGGTGAGGTTACCCTGAGGAAGAGTTTAGCCTGCTAAGGTCCTTAGCAGATATGTTTTTTAACAAACAGGGAAGGAGCTTCAAACTGAGCGACCAAACCACAGCACGCTTCAAACACCTGGTGGGGATGGAGGTGGATGTGGCTGTGTCAGAGCAAGTTGCAGCAGAGCTTTACCAGACCACTCTTCATGGAAACCTATTCGGCCATGGCTCGTACTGGAGTGCCGACACCCCCAGCCCCACCACAGTTATGTATTCCCACATCATTTTAACTAAACACCTTACATCAGGGTTTCTTGAGATGCTAACTCCATCCCGAGGGTGCTTAAAATCAGATCCAAACCACAGTGCCAGTGACCTGCTCCATGTTCATCCCTGCTGCGTCTAAAGTGTCCAAAATATTTCCGGGGGAGAGGGCAGGAGAGGCGACTCCGCTCCAGCAGATTTCACGCCGGATAGAGTATCGCATCGTCTGTGCCGCTGTAACGTGATGCCGGCAAGGTGCTGTCAGCCCCGGCGCTGCGAGGCAGCGCGCCAGCACAAACACCACCCCAGGTGCTCTGCCTGCGTCCGCGGCAATACAGCCATGTGCGTCCTAAGGACAGACCCAGACCTGCCAGCCCACATCTGCAGCGCCGATGGCCGTGGACACCGAGATCGGTGTGCCCTCGTTAAGCTGGTTTTGGGGGCAGGGCCACCCTCCAAGCCAGCACAGAGAAGGTGGGGGTGCAAGCCCCCGGAGTTTGCAATAAAGGAGATCTCTGTGGCTGGCGAGTGCGAGGTCTCCTGGGAACAGCGCTTTTACTGGGCTCCAGATGCTGTGGAGTGATTGCTTATATGAAGGCGGGGGAGGCCTCTTTACTGTTTCTCATTTCCTCCTTTTTTGCTTTTTTTCCCCCCCTGATTTCCTGGTTTTGTTCAGAAGCACAAGAGAGTCATTCATCATTTTTCTTCCAGCACAAGGAGCGCTCTCACCTCCCCCTCACCCCTAAATCCCTCCCCACCAGAAAAGGGCACACATTCGCCAGCCAAGAAGGCTTGCAGTGGGGAAGGCAAAGCTCCCCGGCTCCCGCAAACAGCTCCGGCACAAAGGGCCACATTCTCAGCTGGGTTCAGTGGGTGCCAGCCCCCAAAGGGTGAAGGGCCAAAACTCAACGACAGCAGAAATGCTAAGTCAGAAAACAGATATCAGCGACGGAGGAAAGCAATTTGCACCGGTTTGAATTACGGGCGATGCAAAGCAGAGAGGAATTTGCATGCTGAGGAGACAGACAGCGCCTCAGGTAACTGGAAAAAAAGAGCTAAGAGATGAAGGTCCACATCCATCTCAGCCTGCGTGCCCTGATGGTCACTCAACTTGCCAAAACCCGGGAAAACTTTCCTTGTGGAGTTGCCCCCCCACTCTCTGGATGGGCACCGGCCCAAGTGCAGTCTAGGCGCTGGATTTGCACCGCTCTACATGACAGCAAGCCACCAGCCCCAGCTTTGGGATGGGCCTCCACGAAAGCCCCGTTCAGTCTGCAGGAGGGGGAAAAAGGGGTGGCTACAGATGCAGACATTTAACCCATCTGGAGAGCCATCAACACTCCCAGAAAAACCTCATTGTAGGGCTTTGCTCCGAAGTCCACTTGGGTTCACAGTCACACTGCGCTCTCCACAGCTTCTTGATGGCCTTCTCCTTGCCCCATCTTGGAGGCAGAGCACCAGGACTAAAACATCTCAGTACAGCTGCAACTCAGAAGAGCAGCTGTCTCCAAGTGCCCTTGAGAAAGAGAGTAGGAAAACCCCAAAGCAGTTCAAATTCTTGTGCACATTTTTATGAAGCGACTGTGAGTTTACAGGAAAACCAGGGTAGTGCAAACACCTGGGGTCTGTTTGGGGCCTTCTGGTTTGGCTGATGACCTGGAAAAAAGGAAATACAGCCGGATATATAGAAAATGTTCCAGGTTTTGGTTTTGTTTGGGTTTAATCACAGCAGTAACAGCAACCAAATCAAAAAGGTGTCCTTACGGTCAAGCCCAAAGCTTCCTTTCCACTCTTTTAGAAGGAAAAGAAATAGAAGACTGTGGTCAGTACTGGGGCTGGTTGGGTGGAGGGGAACCTGCATACACATCCTGGGTCACTGGGTAAACTGGGGGCATGCTCTTCAGGGCCACTTTTGAGAGTCTGGCTGTTCATTCCTTTTGTTTTCTTTAAAGATGCTCAAATGGGAAACTTTTTTTGCTGCTGGTCTCCCTCAACATCTTTGTAAGCTTCTTTTGAGGTTCCTCTGTGCTCCCAAGGAGAAGCGCAGATATTTCAAAGTTACCTGAATAATACCTTAGTTTTTGCTCTTCTTATTTTTTCCTGGTTAATGGTTTGGCAGCCAAACCGAAATTATCAGCCCCAAGCAGCAAATAACATGTGGACTCCATCGTACTCCAAACCCAGAGCATGTCACCTCCACAGCTCCCAAACGTGCTCATGCAGAGCTCTGTGCCCAACCCTCCCACCCCAGTGGGATAGCCCCTGATGGCTCCTCTCTCTGGATCAACAGCAAGTTTCAGCAGGTCTTCAGCAAGCCAGACAGGTCAAAATGAGCCTGCTAGCACCCTGCTGAAAATATGCAAAGTAAATCTGAGAGCAGGCATGGGGAGAGGTGAGGCTGGCAGAAATGCAGCAAGAGAAAGCAAGAGGAAGAAAGAGCACAGCATTTTATAGCAGGAAAAAAAATAAACCTGCTGACCCAAAAAAATGCAATGGGAAAAATGTAGAGGGCTCTAGGGAAAAAAAACAGCAGCAAAGGAAGAAGGCAAGAGGTGCTGGGATGAACACCCTGGCCTGAATGCACATGGTCAGCACAGGTAAAATGATGCATATTTTCTTCTTGGCACCAAGGAGATTGCAGAGGGCCCCCAAAAGCCTTTTGCAAATTGGGAC
>NW_010137494.1:0-12936 GCF_000699245.1 Pterocles gutturalis | reverse complement strand
CAGCAGCAGCTGGATCACTCCTTATTCATCACTCCCTCATCCCACAAAAGCCCAGGCTTCTGCTGTTGGAAAGAGTATTAAAATAAACTCCAAAAAATCCCAGAGGATTTTGCATTGGACCCTTTTCAGTATTTTCCTCACCCTGGCATCTTCAAACTAGGCGACATGTGGCACCATCATGGTTTCTATAGTGTTCATCACTGGAGGAACTAGCAGGCTGCTCAGTCTAAGAAACTCGCTCTCCTGAGATACAATTCCATCACTGGGTCTTCCAGAACCAAAGGGTAAGCATCCCCAAGAGCAAAACACCCAGTGGTACCTGCCTCAGCTTCCTTGGCTTCCAGGTGGGGCCTTCCATGGTGCAACAGAGGACAAACGCAGGTGCCCGTGGCCAGTCTGTGCCTGCGGGCAGCAGAACCACAGTCGGATGAGGGGGATGGTGAGATTAATTACACAAACAACAAAAAGCCAGACGCCAGCCCCCACCGCACAGAGCTCAGACGGCAGCACAGGGGATGTGGAAGGGAAGCGAGCCGCTCAAAACCCAGATGGACCAGTCTTACCCTATTCCAGCTACAGACCTGCATCTTGGCCTTCACAAGGGCCAGGAAAAGTCCTGCACATTTTCTTTAGAAAGGAGCACAAGAGTGAAAAGCCCCCAGTAGGAGAGTTTTCCTTTCAGCCTGAGCTGGACCGTCCTGTGCATCCGCCGCGAGGGCACGGCCGCCAGGAGCCAGCTCGCCCGCTCAGGCAGGAGAATAGGGAAGTTAATTTTTGCAGCCAAAAGAAAATATGGAGTCCTTTTCAGATGGCAGGAATGTCACCGTGATGTTTAGTCACTTGCTATTTCTGCTTCCAAAGTATGTCTCTCTACAGGAAAGCCCCTGGACAGAAGTCCCTCCGGGCAGCACTGCAATACATTTGCCCAAAATTTGGTGTCTAAACACGCTCCAATGTCCCTGCCCTGGCTCCTTGGGGAGCTGTGGGGTTTTGGGGGAAGTTCAGTCTCACCTGCTCTGTGCCTTGGCTGCCTTAAAACAGATGCATGTGTCTAGCTGGAGAAAGGGCAAACCTGCAGCCCTGGCCTAAGGCCGCTCAGCGTCTGACTCACCAGCTGAAAACAGCAGAGCCCCGCTCTCCCAGCCACACTCAAGCCAGGACACGAAGGCAGCACGGCACTGCACCAGCCCCTGCGATGCACAAGGCCACGTTCAGAGCAGAGGGCAACCAACGATGTGTCTCCAGTTCTGAAATGCCGCCATTCACCACCATCATGATGGGAAAATTACATTTGTTCCATGCTGAGATGCGATGGTGAGTGACCCTACTTCATGGCATTGCTCCTGAAGCGAAGCTAGCACCCCTAGCCGAACTCCCCAGCTCCATCACGGGGACAGTATCTGATCTGCCACGTCCCAGTCCCTGCCAGGCTGTGGCTGGATGCCCTCCAGGCACCGTGCACGCTTCCATGCTGGAAAGAAGAGAACAACCAGACTTGGGGTTACCCCAGTACAGAGCAGACGACACAACCTTGCACAACAAGCGCCAGGTACCGGCGTCAGGCAGTCAGCTCAGCTCGGGTCACGCTGCTGACACTGCTCAGCCCATGATTTCAGGGATTTCCAAAACACAACCCAGTCTGCTGGCTGCTCACAGAGGTACCTTCTTCCCTGTGTTCCTGCACTCATTGCAGCCTTGCACTGCACATGCTTTCTGTCACACCGCCTCAAGTCCCACCCATTCACAGCTTCCTCATGGACGAAACTGGGGGAACTCCCTCTATTAAAAAAACTTTCCTACATTTGATGAGAGTCCACTGCTCTAAGAGAAGAGTTGCAAAAGCTTACTAGAGATGCTGCAGTGTTTCTCAGGATGTAATTTATATGGCAGTGGGCAGCCCAGAGTGGGTTGTAAACACTCCCACAGGAGTATTCACACACTTAACACCGAGCTGGATGTCAGTCTTGAACACGGGTAATGATGACAGGAGACAAGCAAGATGCTTAATGTAACTACCAAAAACACAGCTTCATCAGAGGATGCCATGGAGGGATATGCATTCAGTTAACTATTCCCACATAGGCAGGGAAAATAGAAGAACTGGGAAAAAAAAAAGAAAAAAACAAAAACAAAACAAAGACAAACAGAGACTCAGTTAAATATTTACAGGGGGCTGCTGCATTTCAATTGCAAGCAGTTTTTCAGGTCAGCTGCAACATTTCAGCTCTGCTAGGGCACTGAAAGATCACTTCCAGGGCACAGGACGCTGCCAACAACGACAACCCAGACACTGAACGCTCCTAGCACATAACTCAGGGAGAAAACAGACCTGGTCAGGGCTGTGCTTCCACTGGGCACAGACCAAGTGATGGGATCTCCCTTCTCACCTCGGCTGCTGTTGCTGGATGCATGGGGCAGCAGAAGATGGGAAGAGGTAGGAAAATGTACTGCATCCCCAAATTGGTTTTGTACACGGAGATCTTCCTGTCCTGAAGCCTCGAGACACCGCAGTGATGTACACAGCCAAGGGTTTTCTTGCCTCCCCCAGCACTTGAAGCCCCACTGCTAGAAGTCAGGAAAGCAGCTGGCAGATCACACTGTGCTTTGGAAATCGCTGAAATAATGGGCTGAGCAGTGTCAGCAGTGTGATGGGCGTCCATAGCACTGTTCCCACCTTGCAAGGCTCGCTCCATACTTTTTTCATAAATTCACAATTTGTGCACTGCTGGTTACCCCCTAAGGCAGGATTATGGGCTTGACAGACCTTTGGCCAGGTTGGTCTGCTGCCCGGTCAGATCTGCACTGCCCAAGTGTTTTCAGCATGGTCTGAATTTGCAAAGGTCAGTTTCAGCACATGCAGGACCAGGCTAATGGCCACAGGTTAAGGTAACAAATCCTTGAAAACAGCCTGATAAAAAGACAGAATAAACATACGAATGGAGGAAAGCAATAACTGAAATCAATAACAAACATTACTAGAAAGACAGAAGCTTTCCAACCATCTGAGATTAGAAGAAATCTGTCTGTATTATCATTTTGTATTCTTTTTTATCAGGCATATTTTGTTAATGATGAAAAATCTGTGTTTCAGCCCTTTGTCAGCTCAGCTGGCCTTAGTCCCTGTAGGATGAGGGTCACAGTTCCCAGGAGGGATGAGCATCAACCAAACCACATCCTGTCCAATGGGACCTGCAGGAGCTTTACCACCTCCCTGGTCAGCTTTGCCATGTTGAGCTCACTTCATCCAAAACAAGGGGGAAAAAAAAGCAAACTGTGCAAAAAAAAGTCAAGCTGTGCTCCACAAGGGTGAGGCTGAGCAGAAAGCATGGGTTAGACTCAAAAGGAGAACCCCCTGTCCAAACACAAGTATCTGAAGCAATATTCTTAACACAAACACTGGAACGACTGGCAAGCAGTGTGCATTTTGCACACCTGTCCCTTACCAGCATACGAATCTCAAGACATCAGCACTTCTAAAAAGCGATTGAAATAAAAGTACACCAAGTCCATGGATAACCTTTGTTTAAAAATCCATGTGAGAGGCAATAAATTTCTACAAGCTGACTCCCCAGATAAGTAAGCACGGGAAAGTTATCAGCTCTGGGCTCCTAAAATATTTATTCAAGCTAATGTTATT
The DNA here is from genome assembly GCF_000699245.1 of Pterocles gutturalis. NCBI lineage: Eukaryota > Metazoa > Chordata > Aves > Pterocliformes > Pteroclidae > Pterocles > Pterocles gutturalis. The sequence continues at coordinate 9,299 of NW_010137494.1, read as the reverse complement.
CCGGCAGCTCTCAAGTGTACCTTTCCACAGGCTCATGATGTCATTTTTATGGCATACCCTTGACCAAAACTCAAATGCAGAGCACCCTTTCCCAAGGCTATTTCCAAGTACTTTACTACGATCAATGCAAACAGTGTCCTTACAAGGTAGAAACAGCTGTACAGAAGCCCATCACATGGGGAGAGGAGGCTGAAGGGATGAAGCATCCACTGTACAACATCCAAGGGTCAGAGCGGAACACAGCATCAAGCTGAAACTGCAGGAATAATTACAAAGCCTAGATGAATGGCTTAAGATGAGCAGGGGCCAAGAGGCTGAGAGAAGACACCCTCGTGGAGCAAGCTGGGGTGTTTTAATGGCTGCAATTAATTTAAAACGTGAGTTTAGATCTCATCTGGCCAAAAGCCGCAGCTTGGGAAGCATGTCTAGTGGAGGATGTCAGTATACTCTGCGTGTTTCCTCACAAAGGCTTGGGATACCAGTTCTTATTTTTAGTACTATTTTCATTTCTTCATGTAATGAGTTCAGTTTTTCAGGCAGCCCTAGAGGAGCAGGAAGGACATGTCCCATAATAAAACTAATTAATTCATGTGGAATTTCTAGCCATTATTGTGAAAGTGGCCAAATTCCTCACTCCTGAAAAGCTGCCAAAATGGCCATTAATCTGGCTGTGGTCATGAGCAGGATTCCTGTGGCCTCCTGCAACACCCGACCGGCCCCCGGGACAGAGACTGCAGAAACCAAAGTGGATGTTGGTATTTCCTCACACCGAATCCCACAGCCCGAGTTTTACTAAACAAAACAGTTGCCTCAGAGGGCTCCATGCCAAATTCCTCACAGTGCCCCCAGACCAAGCATGCCCCAGTCATGTGCACAGAGGTCTAGAGCTCCAAAATCAGCCCAAATCAGACAGTTCAGCATTATTCAAAGCTCTGCCAACCAACCGTTTCCACCTGCCCAGCCTTGGCCATGCTCTCAGTAACAGGTGCCCTGAAGCAAGCAGGGTACCAAATTTGCCCTGAAGACGTCAGAAGTTGTAGTCCTACCACCCAGCTGGGTGTGCAGGGAGGCTGAGCTTTTTGGGTCCCATCTGCAGGCAGTGGGAAGCTGGGCTCCTCCACAGAGAAATTCCAGGCAAGGATCTCATCGACCGAAATCCCTCAATAATGCACAAGAATTAATGGAATCTGTCTTTCTGCCTGCAAGCTAGGGGTGACAGGGTCTGTGGGGCTTGGCAGGGAAAAAAAGCATGGAATAAACTTATTTTAGTCACTAAAATCAACAACAACAAAATGGCTCAGAATACCCATAGGGAGCCAACCTATTGTGTAAGAAGGCACCATTTTGCCATGGTCTTGTTTTTCTCTCCGAGTTCTGGACTGCTCTTTAAATTCAATGATGGATTGAGGGTTAGCCTCTAAACAGCACCTCCCATGCTGTCCCACCATCCAGTCCCAGGAATAGCAATATTCCCTGAACACCACTAGAAATCCAGAACTTCTGCCCCAAATACCCTGTGTAATGGACTCTCTGTAACAACCCGGATTTCTAACAGTTTAAACAAAATTCTTCCAAAACCACCTCTGCACAAGCTGTGGAGGCAGCACTGTTCACCAAATGAAGAGGTCCCCTACCATGGCCACCCATTGCTTTAGGCCTCCTCATCCCAGTTTCCACCATGGCAGATGAATTACCTGTTCATTCACACCACAATCAGATCAAGATGGTGCAGCAGTGATTTCCCTGCCATTACATCAATCTAATCCATATGATGTTCAGAAGAAAGGAAAGTGCCTTCTACACATCAGGGATCATATCAAAGTCATGATCCTTGGTTAGTGGTGAGTACTATGCCAGAAAAAGAATGGCAGCTGGAGCCCAGTAGCGCAGACGGGGAGAAGGTTCCACCACAGGAACGTTGTCCTTGACCACCTGGACTAACAGATGCCTTGCCAGAGCCTGGATGGAGCCTGGAGCAGTTCTTCCAACTTTCAGAAAACAGTAGTAAGGCTCATTATAGCCTTATCACTTAGCATCTTCCTCACCTTGGTTCAGCTGCAAACCTAGAAGAGTAAAGCAGATACCTTATGGAGGGTGGATTGCAGCACCCCTGACAAGGGTCCCCAAGAAGAAAGACATAATTCACCAACGTGACTGAAATCCGCCTTTAGCAAAGGCACTGCAGTTTAAGCAAGGAGCACCAGGAGGTACAGAAAACAGCCAAGGCTGTTGGGTTAGCTCACTGCGAACAGAAACATCATGGTGGCCAACCACCCTGACCCTACAACCCCCACAATGATCTCCCCCAGTGGCCAGGACCCAGAGGACACAAACCAGGCACCTCAGGGAGCCCCCGAGCAAGCTGCCTTGGATTATCCATAGCTTCGGTAGCTTTGTTGGGGCTACAGGGCAGAGCCCCAGCACGAGCCCTGGGGTCCAACAGCATGGGAGGACGGAGCCCCACGCTGGCCACCCCTCCTGCTCCTCCTTCTCATGCTATTCCTCTTTGCTAAACCTGAGTTCCTCTCCCCATTTCTGCGTGCTTTTGAAGTGCCAGATGAAACAGTACCAGATGGAGGCGAGCCGCTCGCCCGCTGAAAGCAACAGCAGACGAGCGTTTCCACATGGGCTGTGTGGGAAGGCTGCCATCGCACCGGTCACAAACCCTGCATCTCCCCCCAGCTCAGCTCACAGCCCAATGGTGTGCCGAGCGCCGCAGACAAAACCTCCTGGATTCAAACAGAAAATGACCCCCGAGCAACTTTCCAGATTACAAAAAAAAGTCAGATTCTGGACAGTTTCACTGCCTCTGCTCTTTGGCTTTAACTGGGGACACTCAGGACCTGTCCTGCTCCTCTCAAGAGCACAGTCTGGAACTTCTGAAATACAGGACACTCCCTACCCTACAGGCAACAGGTCACACTGGGGGGGGGGGGCACACCTGATCTTTGGGGGAACCAAAATGTCTTGGAGGACACCCAACACCACAGAAATGCCTTCGACAACTCACCTCAGCCACCAGACTGAACAGCAAGCACTCCTGAGACACGGACATCAGGCACCCATCCTTTTCTAGTTTTAAAACAGTAAGAGGAAAACGTGGGAAGGTTATTAGACGACCTCCTCACCAAGCCAAGAGAAGTCCATCAGCATGGACTGGCTCTTCTACAACCAGCCAGAAGAGCTGTGGACAGACTGCTCTGGCTGAAGTCTGAAGAGCAAGATCTTAGAGGGAAATGTTGCTGTGGTGTCGAGCAGAAGTACTGGGCAAGGCTTCATTCATTTTCCTGACATTGGAGGACTATAGGACTCTCCCACAGACAGCACCATGCAAGTGACTGCATCAGCATGCCATTGTTTTAGGTATCCTGCATCATCTGATTACAAGGACAAGCTGCGAGGCGGCACAAAAACTCCTCTCTGAAGTCACCTCCAGCCAGTGGTGTTGGAGACATTATTAATTTCAAGGGCAGAACATTAAAAATCCCCTCATCCCACCTGAGTTGGTTTATCTCAGAAAAATTGTAAAGAAAAGCAGGGATTTCAGCACGGTCCAATTCCCACCAGCACTTTGTGTCACTCTCAATTACAGTCCAGAATGAAATACCAAGAAATCGTTCCTCGCAGCCGGCAGAATTAATGGGATCTTTGACTACAGAGAGCACCAGGCAGTGAACTTGTTCCCTTACCAGCCAAGAGGCACAGTGCAGCTTTCTTCAGAATAAAAGCTGCAATGTCAAAGGATAGTTGAAGGCTTATAAAAGCGACCTGATGTTTCCCAGTATTCCAGTTCGTAAGAAAGGCACATGATTACTGACCCTTTCCTTTCTAAAACAACTTATTTCTACCACAAGCTGATGCAGGAAGAGACTTTATCTTCCCACCAGTATCTTGCTAAATTACATGTGGGGCAAAACACTGAACAGAAGACAATCAATAACGTAGTTCCAACAAGCTGTCAAATGCTGGGCTGCAGAAAAGCTTCAGTAACTGTGCACTATCCCCTTTCTCTTAAGCTTTTGCCCAGGATAGCCACCACATCACATTCGCTTATAATTAGATGTCAACTCTCACGTTTAATGAGCTCACACTTGGCCAATTCATGAATGAGAAACACTTCCCAGCTTGCTGGCAGTGACTGCTGAAGGTGGGCAAAGATGTTTCAGTCAGAGACTCAGCCTGCTGAAGGCAGTTTGTCTTTGTGGAAACAATAAGAAGACTGGATTTGCAAGCTGCTAAACTGGCAGAAAACTCATCCTTCCAGAAAAGTGAAGATTTTGTTCGGCTAACTCCCCATAATGGCTCACCCTGTGTCCAGACAAGAACGAAGACTGGGATGTGCGCTAGGACAGGGAGGGAGTGGGGCACGACTGCCATAAGATCAGCTCAGCAGGGATGAAAGACAGCCAAGAATAATCTGCACAACATGTTAGGACCCTCAGCAAGGATTTTTCCTTCTCTCTTGATTCCATACCAACGTGCCATGGTTAGCCTTCAAATCCCATAGCATACTCAGCACCCATGAAGCAGCATGTTGTTGCATGGTACCCAGCAAAGGGACACAACACAACTCACTCCCTCAGGCAGACATCCCTCTTGCTCATGGGCTTCTGCCTCAAAAGCACTAATGCAGCTTTCTCCACAAGGCTAATACCATCTGGGAAAGCCTCGCTCTTCCACTGAGGACAAACCTGCCTCTTCTGGCAGATGCAAACGGTCAGCAAGGACATGTTGGAAAGCCAAGCACAGTGTGTTCCGTATGTGCTGCTAAAGGACACCCTCAAAAGCACTCACACGGGCACTGATTTAGGCAGCACCTCCCCAAGGAAGAGCCAGGGGTGAAGATGGGTGAACACGATAGTGGAAGTGCACGCAATGACAATGGGTCTGCATCCCTCAGATATGGAAGGGGTCTGCTAAGCAGCCACTGGATCAAAGTCACGTATTTCACCCTGATTCAAGAAAGAAAACAGGAATTCTTACACCTGGAAACTTCGTACGCCACCACCGCCTCCTGTTAACAGAAATGCTTTAAAAGCATCTTTACATTTTACCTTGGCCTTCCTCTTACTCTATCTGCCTAAAGCAAAAGACCTTCCCTGAAGGAACTGGAGCCCCATCAGCGAAGGCAGCTGTGACCACGCTCAGAAAGCTGTAATTGCCCAATCCAAGCAGAAATGAAAAAAAACCACCAGGGAAACTGCTGTTCCTCCCAGGTTGCTAGTGCTGAATAAGTGACCAGAAAAAGCAGGTACAGGAGTACTGCTGGCCACTGGGATGAAACCTTGACTCACAAATACAGTTGTGCTTGTGGGTAACAGCGACAGCCGCTCATTGGGCAGATAAATTACGCCCAGATAATACAGCAGCCAGGTCTAGTACAGAGCCATACACAAACACACCTCTCACATTCCAGTTTTCACTGTTTTGCCTCCTGAACTGTTTATCTAGGTTCAATTCCTGGATGTGGATAAAACAAACGACATGGGCTTTCTCACAGATGAGGCTTCTTGCTGTTCCCTTGACAAATACCATGCTCAGCGAGTATGAGCCTGAAACCCAAAGGAAAGGAAACAACTGCAAAGGGCAAGAAGGAAACAGATCATTTGCCAAGGGACAGCACGAAAACACATTTCTCCTTTGGGCTAGAGCCTTGAAATCTTCCCAGGCTTCCCCCTCTCTCTAGACCATTTTCACACCATCATCCCCACCACAGCAAACTCAAGTGGGATTGGGGCAGGGGGTAGCATTATTTTCAAGAAGCTGCTCCACAAGGTTTTATTTATTACCTTAATGCTTAAGGATGACAGCCAGCCCAGCACCAGACCAAGTTAGCTCCTGACTAGACACAGCTGCCACGAAGGAGCTTGGACACCTGGTGCACCTACTGGCAAAGCCCCAGAGGCAGTGAGGACAGATGAGCTGTGTGGGGTTTTTTTTTTCATTCAGGTGTCATCCTTAGAGCTGTTATTAATTGTATTTCACTTTTAATAACTTCTTGCATGGCAAGGGGCTCTGCAGATGTTCAGTTTAGCCTGGGCAGAGCCTCTGTAGGTGCTGTGGACATATTAACATGCTCCTGTGCATTTGGTTCTTGCAGCTGGCTTCTGCAGTGTCTAGTAACGTCCAAGCTTGCATAAGCCAGGCCGAACACCTGGTTGCTGCACTTGTAACTGACCTCCCTCTTGCTCATGTGCTTCTGCCTCAAAAGGTGTCGAGCACAGGACGATGGAGACACTCATAGCCTGGCTCTCCTCTACACGTGTTTTTAGCAACATGGTGCCTTCAGGACCTCCACTGCTCTGTTAGATCTGGCCAACTTGACTGACGGGGTCAGAAGTTGCGGGGGCAGAAGGACAGATCCACACATGCACATGCAGATCATGATGGATGCTTCATTTCCTTATAAAAGCAGGAGAAAAGCAGAAGTCTTCCTGGCAATTCAGTGGATGTGAAAAATGCACTCATAGCATTACTGGCATGCTTTTCAAGTTACTGTTAAAATTCCACGTGTATTATGCTACCTCCAACCTCAGAGTCTTCTGTGTTTTGGAGCAATACATTAAACTGTCTTTTAGCAGCTGCCTGCCAAAGGGAAATGGAGGTTTTGACATCTGACCCACAAGGAAGGATGTGTGGCATTTGGGGCTACCCAAATAAGGATTTTAGTTGGATGCTAAAACGAGCTGCGTTTTTAACAGTTAACTATTTTGACACTGTTTTGGTATCATGGGAGTTGAAAGCAAAGTCCCTGACCAGGTGAATGATGCAACCCCAGCCCTGCAAGTTCAAGTTTGCCTGGGGCCAAATTCTTTGCACAGCTTTCTTTCCATTTGGAAAGGTTACTTTGCACTGGCATGGACTAAAAAAACCACATTTGTTTTAATAAAGAAGTGAGATTCCAAAGCAGGACTCAAGAGCCAGCAGTGGGTTCTGAGGCAGATCCCACTGAATTAGTACAAATATCCCAACAACAAAATAAAACAATACTATAAACCTCACTACACTGGCAAAGGCAAAAACAAAATCCCCTTAACTGGTTGGCTTTGAACAGTGGCTCGAGAGCCTTTTTTTCAGAGTGGGACAAGTTTTATTCCTAGGACCTTGTCTCCATTAGGAGAAAATAGATATTCTTCAGCTATTCTCGTAACTCAGGCAAGACAATTTAGGACATTTGCTGACATCGCTGAGAACTGCCCTGCTCCACCTCCTAGAATGAGTTCCCACCTTGGAGCAACCCTGGCACCCTGCTGCACCTTGAGCCAGTTCAGGTCACTGATCCAACAGAAAATCATTGACTTTTTTCCCAGGGCTGGCTTTCTGCAGGATTAGCTCCTGAACCAGTCCGCTCTGACACAAGGTGAGAGCTAAACCCAGCAGAAGGAGGGGAGAAGGGACACTGCAGATGAGCGCTGTGCAAGACCACACAGGGCCCTGATTCCAGTTCATGATGGCAAAAGCAGAAGGAGGCATCCCCACCTTCCAGCTGAAACTGAGAGTTTGAGAGACCCCAATGGTACCTGAAACGCTTCTAAAAGCACATTGTGTCTCCAGGACCCATTCGGTCCTGGGCCACCCTAGACCTGCGTGGAAAGAAGATGGCTGTGGGGGACTGGGACATCACCTGCCAGGACACAGAGCGCTAACACAACGTACAGACAGTCCTCATTGCTCCCTGTGTCCTGGCGGACCTTGGGCACATCATTTAGTCCATCTGCAAAACAGCGTGCCGATCCGGCTGAGGTGCTGAAAGAATAAACACACCGAGACTGGCATGAACTCCGCCAGCTTCGCGCGCACAAAAACAGTTCAGGAGGTTTCAGTCAGCAGGACGTAGAGTTTCTTACGTGATGACCTGAAATAAACTGTAAAAGAGTGTGGTCCAGTGGCATCGAAACTATTTCAGAGGCCCTGATCCCTGGAGGTGCCGAGCCTCCGCCTCACTCCCACCATCTGTAGGAGTTCGTGCACTCGCCTCCGCGGGGCGGGGAGGGGGGGTAGAAGTTCTCAGCCTGATTTCCACAGACTGCTGCTATTTTGTTCCAACATTCCCAACATCTTCAAAATACCCAAAGCCTCTTGTGCAATGAGCAACATCCCCTGCTTCCTAGCTACATGGTGGTTTATGTTACTTTCCGCCTACAACCATTTCAGGATTGGCTTTACAGACCTAAGTGGAAGACTAAACAATGCTGGAGCCACAGCAGGAGAATTTCCAGAGTTTTACTCCTTGTTTCATTTGGGCAATCCTTCTGCCTCTCATCAGGGACAAAAAAACTTGCCAACCTCTTAATTTAGGAATAGCACGAGCTCTGCATTCCAGCCCTGAATCAGCCAAAGGAGCCTTTTCAAGCTGGAAAGGGGAAAAAGGGCAAATACCTTTAAGCACATTTAAAAAAAAAAAAAAGCCTCAACACCTGCCTCTTGCAGGCAAAATCCTGCTCTCAGGGCACTCTTGAAACTAGTTTTACATCAGCATTTGAAAGGGAATTCCAATCCCTGCTCTTCGGGTGCCAGACTGCTTTCCCTGTCACTGCTTTAAATGAAAAGCAAACTCTCCTTGTGTATGTTTTGCAGGCACACTGCAATGTGAATCTGAACTGAAAAGTATCAAGTGAAGCTGGAAGATTATGTTCTTGTTTTTGTTGTGGGTTTGTTTTATTTCTCTTTTTTTTTCCAATGGCTACAACAACCTGTTAAAAATTTTGTAATCTGAGGAGAGCAAACCCTTTTCTGGATGTCCAAGCTCCTCTGCCAAGACATGCTTGACTGTGAATATTCCAGCTGCATGTTTCACATCACGCTGGTTAAGGATGTGCCAGTGTTTTTATTATTCCCCCCCTATGGACATTACAAAGCATCACATATATTAAAGTGTTCTTAAACTGTGCTATTTCCACGTGTATTACACACAGAGATATGTCAAATAAATCACATCCATTATAAAGGAATAGGATAATAAAATCAAGCAAAATACCCTGTGAAGCAACATAATTCTGAAATAAAGCCCATAAAAGCAAAAGGGGGAAAAAAATAGCAGCGTTAACTCAGAAAATCCCCTCCCAACCCATAACTGCAACGCTCACTGCAACCCCCCCCCCACCCCACCCCCAACTTCTTTTAAGATCATAAGCCTGGAAGTCAGTGCCAGATTCCTTAAATCTAAATGCCCTTGGCTTCTTCTGGAGAGTGTAAAATTCACTCCCTTAACACTCATATTCTGTAGTCAAGCAAGATTTCACATCGACGTGTTCTCCAGACTCCTGGCTCTCTACAGCCCTTTGCAGCTGGGCAAAGGC
>NW_010137493.1:384-5159 GCF_000699245.1 Pterocles gutturalis | reverse complement strand
TCACACCCCCCCCACGGGGCGGTGGGGCATTCTTGGGGGGCAGAGACCCTCCCCATAAGGTGGCGAGGGGTTCCCTGAGGTTTTGGGGGGACAGAGACCCCCCCATAGGGTGGTGGGGGAGTGCCTGAGGTGTTTCCCCCCCATAGGGTGCTGCTGGGGGGTCCCTGGGGTGTTTGGGGGAGCAGGGACCCCCCCACCCTGGGAGGTGCCAGAACCCCCCCAAGGTGGGGTGACAGCAGGGTTCCCACACTGAGGGGACACACATGTCCCCTCCCCAGCTGTCCCCTGTCTCCCCTGCTTCCCACCCCCTTTTTCAGTGTCCCCCCCAGGCTTCAGGACGTTTCTGGGGGGTTACGAGCTGCCTGTCGGCCTTTCCCTGCACCAGAGCTGCCGTGCCTTCAGTCCATCTCCACACCTGGAAAAAAATATTATTACTCAACCTAAAACTCATTTATGTTAAAAATGAGGTGAAATAAGGCAAGGGGAGCGGAGAGTGTGGTCAGGTGAGGGTAAATCTGGAGTAACAGACGGTGCCCGAGGGGTTTAGGTTGAAACTCACAAAGAATTAGAACAAACCTTTCCACACGCTTTATTAAAAAAGATTTTGCCGAGACACCGTAAATAAAAATAATCCACACACACAAAAAAAAGAGGATTTTTCCAATTATCGAGGTCTTCGAGGAGGAAAAAACTAATCAGGAGAGCAGCATGTGCATCATTAAAAACAATCTGGGGTGCTTCTGGAGGTGTTTTTTCGGGGGATGAGGCCCTGCGCCAGGTCCCAGCGCACCTCCCAGCGCAGAGCCGCTCTTTTCTTATCCGTCGGCACGACGTACGCGTTGGGGACGGAGAGATGCTGCGGCCGGGGGGGGAGCTGGGGCTTACAGAGCATCTGTTCCCGGATCACCCAGCGCAGTTCTTGCCTCTGATCCTCTCCCGGAATGGGGAATTTTTCCCATTCTCGTTTATATTCCAAATATTTTGCCACCCGGTCAGTTTTTCCCCGGCTATGACCCAGCGGTTCCAGCCGGGGAGGAATAAAGGATTTGGGTTCGGAGCGCACCGAGCAGGCGCACTGTGAAACGGGAGAGTTCCGGCTCCCGAAATCCCCAAGGGAAAAACAGGGGCTGTCCCCAGTGGGGCAGTGGGAAGGGGATTCATCACTGCTTGTCTCCATTTCCCCCTCGGAGATGCTGTTGTCAGCAGGATCAGTCCGCAGCTGACGCATTTTTTGCCCCAGATTCCAAAGCTTGGCGTCGCTCTCCGCCTCACTGCTCACCGACTCGTCCGAGACCTCCACCCCTCCGTCGGGTCTGTGCCGCAGCACTTTCCTCTTCAGAACCAACCTTCTGCTTCCCTGCCGCGCCCCAGAAACCCCCAAAACGAAGGAAGCCGCAGCGTAGGGATCGTCGCAGCGCCGCGCCTGCTCCAGCCGGCTCTCTCCCGGTGTTTCCTCCATGATTTCCACCAAAGCGCGTGGATCCTGCAAAAATAAATCAGAATTAATTCTTGTGGCACTTTCCTGGCTAAAGACATAAAGGGGGCTCTGACTCTGCATTTTTGGGGGGGTTTCGAAGCGCTGCTGGACCTCCTGTCACCAGCAGAAGGCTCCTTCCCTCTGGCAAACAGAAAAGCAGCACAGCTAGAAAGCCCCAAAACCACTCATTCAACCCCTAAATTCCTGCTTAAACGACGCTAAAATTAATTAAGTGATAAATAAAGTATTGAGGGGGTGATGGACAAACTCCGGGTGGATGGATCCGGCAGCACTTCCACACGGGTTTGAGATATTTTTATGTTGCGAAGCGGCTTTAAAAAAAAAAAAAAAAGCAAGTTTGAAGCGTGCCGTTGGGAAATTTTGCAGCAGATGGTATGGCGAGATGAGCGGGAGCCGTCAGTGCGCTGTCTGAGGTGTTGGCCGAGCGCAGCGTGAAAATGGAAAGAGAGCAAAAGGCCGGCTGGGAACGTGCTGCCACTGAGCTGACGGAGCAAATCCTGCCGTGCAGTGGCGGCCGGGGGAGAGAAGTGATTAAAAAGTGGGGAAAAAAAAATAAAAAATTAAGCTCTCCAAGCTAAACCCCTTCTGCTAGGCACACTGAGGGGTTAAAAAAAATAAAAAAATATTCCGCAGGTAATAATTCTCTTATAAAACCACATCAAAATGCAACCCCCTGATTTCCTTCTTTCTCTGCAGACCCCACGAGCAACGAATTAAACAGCAGCTATGGCCGAGGGAGCAGCGGTGGCTGAGGGGAGCACGGTTACAGATCGAGAATGGCTCTTGAGGAGGGTGCAGGAGCTGGAGGAGGAGGTGAAGTGGCTGCAGGAGAAGCTCCGAGAGGATAAGGAGGATGCAGGGAGAAAAGAGGCTCCTCCGGCTGCCGGAAAAACCAGAAAACGCCACCAGCGGCCCTTTGATTTCGACGCTTACGGCCGCAGGCACGTGGCTCTGAAAATCGCCTACCTGGGCTGGGGCTACCAGGGCTTCGCCAGCCAGGAGAACACCAGCAACACCATCGAGGAGAAAATCTTCGAAGCTTTGAAGAAAACACGGCTGGTAAACGACAGACAGACATCCAACTACCACCGCTGCGGACGGACGGACAAAGGAGTCAGCGCCTTCGGACAGGTCGGGATCCCTTCCCGCATTTCTGAGCCCCTGCGTGGGGTGGTGGAACGGGGAATGATGATTTTAGACCCTCCAAGTGTTTATTATTCTTATTTTTTCCTCAATTAATGCTTGTTTTTTTTCCAAGGGCCTGTTTGGAGAGGATGAAATGCATTTTAGGCTGCCAAAAAAAAAATGGGAGATAGATGCTCCTTCCTTGGCAAAACCCCCTCAGCTGATTTAACTCTCCAACCCTATTAAAAAAAAAAAAAAAATCCAAGAATTGGCTAGCTTCCTGCAGAGTCAGGCAGCTCAATTCCTGCACGGAAGGGTCTCGGAAGGCAGCGTGGGAGTGGGAGGCGGAGGGAAGGGAGCCAGCTGGCCCCACTCGGCAGGCACGGAGCCATCGGGGGAAGCAAAACCTTTCCTGCGCCGCGATGGTTTCGTGATCCGCTTGCTCTCTCCTCCCCTCCCGGCTCAGGAAGCGGAGATGGTTTAGTTTTTGCCTCGGACGGGCTCTCTGCTTTTCTTGCACCAATTAAAACACGCAGGCACCTGCAGCGTTAATTAACTTGTTCCTAGAGGCTGGGTTCAAATCATCACCTCCAGGGAAAAAAAAAAAAAAAAAAAAGGCAAATGATAGGCTAAAAACTGTGACTAAAGTTGAAGCCATTTCGAGACCATGCCATGTAGGCAGACTGCAGCGCTTGGTTTTATTAAAAGAATCCGTAGCATCTGCTAGGAGCCTGAGCATAGGCACTCGCAGCTTCACCCGCAGGAAGGAGTGGTAAAATCTCCTGATTGGAGACACCTTCGACTGAATTTCTTCCGCAGCAGTGTAGGAAGAGTTGGCATGACACACCGAAGACGCCCATCTGTCATCTGATCTAATTCCTCCTTTCACAGGTGATTTCCCTCGATCTCCGCTCAAACTTGGTGGAGGGGAAGAAGTTAAACGGCCACGAGGTTGAGGAAGAGCTCCGCTACACCCATATTCTCAACAGGGTGCTCCCGCCCGACATCCGGGTGCTGGCGTGGGCACCTGTGGAGCCCCATTTCAGTGCCAGGTTCAGCTGCCTCAAGAGGACGTACCGATATTTCTTCCCCTGCGCGGATTTGGACGTGACCCTCATGGACGCCGCGGCCCAGAGGTACGTGGGGACTCACGATTTCCGAAATCTGTGTAAAATGGACGTCGCCAATGGGGTGGTGAACTTCCAGAGGACGATTCTCAGCGCCGGAGTGACATGGGTGGAGAGAGGAGGAGGAGAAGCGGGGCTGCAGGACCCTTTCCATCTGTGCCAGTTTGAAGTGACGGGTCAAGCGTTCCTCTATCACCAAGTCCGCTGCATGATGGCCATTCTCTTCCTCATCGGCCAGGGGATGGAGAAGCCGGAGATCATTGACGAGCTGCTGGATGTGGAGAAGAACCCCCGAAAACCGCAGTACAGGTACGGAGAGCTCGGGGAAAACCTCCTGGGCTGCTTCGCAGAGCGATGGCTGTCCCGTGCAAACCACTTCTCTGCAAAGGAGTCTCGCATAATATGGAAGCGAGCTGCTCTCTGGGAGAAAAAAATCCTGTTTTTCTTGCTCTTAGACAAGCTTTCGGTGGCTCTAGTCCTTAGTATTTGGTTAAAATTAATTCAGTTTTTATTGAAAAAAGCTGTTCTGTAAAAGACAGCGCTGGTTTGGGCAGAAAGGACAGGGTGACGTGTTGTTGCATGATTTTTTTTTTTGTTACAGTACCTCCCCAAATGCCTTCTCTCCTTTCCCCTAGCATGGCAGTCGAGTTTCCCCTCGTCCTGTACAACTGCGAATTCGAAAACCTTCAGTGGCTCTACGACCGCGAAGTGCAGGAATTCAACGTTACCCACCTCCAGCAGCTCTGGGCCAGCCACGCCGTCAAAACTCAAGTGCTGCGGAACATGCTGCGAGGGCTCGACGCTGCTCCCGTGGCTGCTGGGAAAAGTAAGGAATGGTTTTGTGAGGATGGAATTAGAGAAGGACGGGAGTAACTGGTTTAAAAAAAAAAAAAAATTAATGAAGAAAAGGGGTAATTAAATAAATTGTTTGAACCACTGGTAATTTTTTGAATTTTATCACAGGCTCAGGGAACAGCACGACCATCCTGTGGGGAGACGCGAAGCCTCTGCTCTGCAGCCAAGTC
>NW_010137493.1:0-340 GCF_000699245.1 Pterocles gutturalis | reverse complement strand
CAAAAGGCGGGGGGCTGGGGGACCCCATCCGCCACTTCGTGCGGAGGGGCCGCATCGAAACCCCCCCGGGCCTAGGGGCGGGGGAGGATGGAGACGCGCAGCCCCCCGAGAGCAAGAAGAGCCACCTCAGCCTTGCCGTGGGCGACAGGGGGGACATGGAGGAGCCTCCCAAGAGGGTCTGTGTAGATACTGAGTGATGGCGATGGGTCACCTCAGGCACAGGAGGGCTGCTGGCCACTCTGGGGTTTTTTTATTGAAAAAAAAGCAATTTTCTAGTACTGTTTTTTATAAAATTTAAAGAAATCCTGCCGTGTCCTGGTCTGGAAGGGGATGGTGGGAG
>NW_010137492.1:385-602 GCF_000699245.1 Pterocles gutturalis | reverse complement strand
AGCCCCGCTGAGAGGGGCGGCTGCGTCGTAGGGCCGGAGGCTCTGGCCAGTGCCACTGAGTCACTGTTTGTCTTTCTGTCTTGCTGCCTGCACCCTTTGAAATTTGCTGCATTGTTTTTCGAGATTTTGCTTGCGTCAGGCTTTAGTAATTCTGGTGCAAAACAGCCTCAAAAAATAGGAAGCAACTGGTTATTTTAGCTGTCATAAAGTCACATCC
>NW_010137492.1:0-227 GCF_000699245.1 Pterocles gutturalis | reverse complement strand
CTTCTGAAACCAGATTTACTCCTATCGAGAGCTCAAGGTTTCCTGTATGAACGGAAAGGGTCAGCCTCTTTCACTGCACAAATGCGGTGAGTCAGGTCCAGTTTTGCAATCACAACAAGTGCTGCAGCTCGGGTGCGGGGCTCAGCCCCCGCAGTGGGGTCGCCTTCCCCGGCCGCGGGCGAAAAGGGGTCGCCTGAGCCCGGCCCGACCCAGCCCGACCCGACGGG
>NW_010137491.1:0-227 GCF_000699245.1 Pterocles gutturalis | reverse complement strand
TTACAAAGGGTTTAGCGGCTGCGCCCAGGAAGAGGTCACTGCCGGGGGGCCCCCGAGGAGATTTACCGGCCACAAAAAGCAGGAGAAAAGAGCAACCCCGGCTCCCTCGGGCGGTCCTCGGTGAGGGATGGGCACCCGGGGTCCCACCGACCCCTTCCTGTCCCCTCCACCCTGCACCTGGCAGCAGGAAGAGAGCGGTTGCAAAGGTGCCGCTGGGTTAAGTCACC
>NW_010137490.1:0-450 GCF_000699245.1 Pterocles gutturalis | reverse complement strand
GATAGGACAAGAGGAAACAGCCTCAAGTTCACTAGGGGAGGTTTAGGATGGATATTAGAAAAAATTTCTTCACTGAAAGAGTGATCAGGCATTGGAACAGGCTGGCCCGGGGAGGGGGGGGGGCACCATCCCTGGAGGGGTTGAAGAAATATGTAGATGTGGTGCTTTGGGGTTAGTGAGTTAGGTGGTGTGGGTTGACAGTTGGACTTGATGATCCTTGAGGTCTTTTCCAACCTTAATGATTCTATGATTCTATGATTAAAAATGTCTATGGTCTGAGAAGGAGGACTTTTGGGGTGCTGGCAGTAAATAGCTGCCTCACCATGCTACATACAATTTTAAAAAAAACTGTCACTTCTTTTATGCATTTTTTTCAATTTTGTTTACAGATAATTTCTATAATTTGAAAAATTTAGTTTGACTCTGTCGTGGGTTAAAGACTGCTTAAAG
>NW_010137489.1:11175-18593 GCF_000699245.1 Pterocles gutturalis | reverse complement strand
CGAGCCAAGGGCTAACCCACCACACTGATGCAAACATAACTCTATCAGTTATCCTAGTGACTGAGCACCACTGGGAACCTCACAGTATTTATGCTTCCCTATTCTTTCTTTATCACACTCTCCCTTTCTATACAATTTTTGGAATTACAAGTTGTGGACTATTCAACCCTTTCTCTTCAGCTTCCTACAAGTCCTTTGTGTGTCATTCTCTCAAGCTAAGTAGGGCTGTTATTTCTGGACAACTGTCTCCTATGGCTGGTGACACCGTCAGTGTCTTGTCTCTGCCTATCTCTGACATGATTTCAGAAAGTTGCTCCTTGTTCCCTGACAAATCAGTTACTAGCAGGGGTATTTGTGCAGCTGTGTCCCTATCCTTGTCTATATCACTCAGTTTCTGGCATAGGAACTTGGGGAAGGGTGGATGCACCATGAATTTCTCTCCTCATCTAGATGATTTGGTTGTAATAGCTATAGCACAGGATGTAGATGGGATACTGCTTTCACAAGGTATGGATCCATTAGGAATTAACGCATTGGTAGACTGTCTTTCCATTTTGCTTTAGAAAAACCCCACTCATTCCGCAACTGTAAAGCCACAGTTTCTGTTAGAGAGGCTATACACACTTTTGGGGAGACTGTTGGCCTTGCCTCATCAGACTTCTTGCATAACAGGGCACAAAATCTCACCCTGACTTTCTTACGTGATGCTCAGTAAACTTGCAGTTGAGCTAAAGCATGGCTTTTTGAAACATGTTCAGCCTAGAAATTTTGGATGAGTCTATTTCCAACCCCAGACAATCTGGTGGAGCATCCCTCTATTCAGCAAATGAACTAAGCTTTTAGCTTGCTCTTGGAAACGTGGAAAACTACTGGCAACGGGCATGCTACAGCAAGCAAATCTATAGTTGATTCATCTGTCTCTCTGCTCTTGCTTTGGGTCCCCCTAGTGAGACAACCGGCTGGAAATTTGATTGGTGTCATGACAAAAAGTGGTTGATGTTTAACAAAAAGCTGTGAGAGCCCAGCTGCGCTTGGCTGCGGCCAGTATGTTCCTTTTCTGTGCTCCCCAAGACCAACAGCCCTGCTCTTCTCGGGGTCCCACCAGCAGGCGGGCCCATCTGTGCCTGTTCTCCAAGCATCCAGTGCAGCAGGACCTCCTGCAGGACCCTGTGACACCTACTGCTGGTATCACTGCACTGGCTGCCCTCCAGAAACTTGTCAGCTGCAGCCCTTTGAGGCAGTGCTCCTGACACTCATAATGAGCCAACACTTGCTGCTGCAGGACAACCAGCAGCCGTTGTGTGCACCCTGACAGCAGCACGGCCTTCCGCAGGTCTGCCTGGGCTGGTGGGAACACTGCGGTGGCTGCACTGCACTGGGTGTCATGCCGGTCGTCTCGCACATCTTTTTCTTCATCTCTCCGGTTTGCACCTTTCATAGACGACTTGATAGCAGCCAGGGAGCCTCCTGAAACCTCGCCTGGACCAACTGCATAGGCTTTCCACTTTACCCAAGCAATGACACACATCTGCCCTTGCTGTGGTCTCCCAAAGGACCACCCGTGCCTCCCAGAGAGCTGGTGGCAGGCGTGGGTTTTGGGGTCTGGCAGATGAGGCACATCTCTGAGCATTATCATTGCCTCACTGTGGGTACCAGCCCCAGAGGGAGTTCCTGCGCCAGGGCACTTTTTGGGTGGCAGACCAGATGGAAAGAACTGTGGTCAAATGTGGCAATCCCTACCACCCTCGCCTCATACATGGAAGCTGGTGGATTTGTTCTGAAATGCCATCTGCTGTCCTGTTTATTCCAGATGATAGTCTCCTGCCCAGGGACTCTTTTCCCAGGCAGACTACTTCATTTTTTCAGGAAAGGCGAGCAGCACTGAAACTAGACCCTGCTCTCTCATCACTGCCAAGGAGTCCAGCTAAAGCTGCTATAGCACCCCTGCTTTACTTTCCAGGAGAAAAAGAGATCCTTCCCATAGCAGGAGAACAGCTCTGCCAATGTTTCCTTCTCATACCTAGCACTGGCAGTAATTTCAGCTGTGGCAAGATTCATCAAAGTTAATCATCTGACCCTCATCTACATGAGATAATTTTTCAGTGAGCAGAATCTGCCAGTAGCCTCAGCTGGCATCATGCAGACCAATATGAGCAAATCATATCCTGTTCCAGGTCTGTCTTTCCAAATCCCAAGCAGGGAAAGACATCAGCGGGCGTCAGATCCTGAGGAAGACCTAGATTCAATTCAGCTCTTGGTGTTGGGCCATACGGTTGCCTCAGGTAGCTCTTCAGTGAAAATCTGACAGTCCCCAAAACTTCACGAACACTTCTGGCCCTGAGCGGCTGGCGTCTTGCAGAACCTTCTGATCTGACAAGTTTGCCAACATCCTGGATGGTGAACATCTCATGGGGTAGGCGGTTCTTGGGAGGCTTCCATGCATCTTCTGTCATCTCTGAAAACCTGTCTGAAAAAAATCGATCTCCTTCTGGCTTTGCATTCAGCCCAGCACCAAACCTATGGAGGCAGGTTCAATTGGAAAGGTCCCATCTCTGCAGGGGTTTCGAGCCAACCTTCTGATTTGATGTGAACAGTATGTACGAATGCCACTGAATGACATGTTTCCATGATAAAGAGTGTGGTGATGAAATTCTTCCACGTGCCAAGGATGGAAACAAAAAAGTCAGTGGGCAGCTGCAACACATCACAAGAGCTGGAAAACAAAACCCTTTCCGATTCCCAGACCAGTTCTTGAGGTACTTGGAGAGCTCAGATTCCTACCCACTGCGAGGGACCTGCACTCCCCAGGTACATGTAAAAGCAGACAGGCACAGTCACTGTATTAAAGCTGAACAAATAGTCCACACCGAAGTTGTTCATATGGGGAGATATTGTTTGAGCGACAAAAGGCTGATAAATCATTCTCTGTAGTTTTTCCTCTTTGCTTGGCTTCTTCCCGTTGATCCATAGGAAATCGATGGGTCTTTGCATGTGAAAATCCATAACCCAAAAGTCCATGCATTGATGACTTTGAGCAAGTCATGTTCTCAGGTAACACACCATTTGCGTTTGCTTTTTGTTATAATTGTCCCTCTGTGGGGAGGAGGGTGAAGAAGACTCAGTGATTTTTGCAGTGGGGACAACAGAGCCCATCTGTGTCAAAGCAGGTCCCAGGCCCATCCTGGAGAAGTGCATACAACCCACATGTTGGCCATCCCTGATGCTACTGGGAGCTGCAACAGCTCAATAGCTCTCAGGCTCTTAGGAACTGAGAGCAGTTAGATAAACACATGGTATTGATGCAAATGATACCTCCATGGACAGCTGGGACACCGGGGGTACCTGGGGGTCCAAGCACCTAGCAGGGACTTGAGGAGCTCATCCTGTCTGCTCTGCCTCTGATCATCATCCCACAGCTCCCCATCTCTAAAAGAGGGATGACAACACTCACAGTGGTCTCAGGGTGCAAGGAGGTTTTTCAGTCTGAAGGCTGTGTATTTTAGGCCCACTGTGGTGGGCTGACCCCAGCCAGAAGCTAAAGCACCCAGACAGCTGCTCCCTCGCTCCTCACCCCAGGAGGAGCAGGGAGAGAGTAGGAAGAGCAAAAGTGAGAAAACTCGTGGGTCGAGATAAAGACGTGAAACAAAGCTGTGCGCTAGTGAAGGGAAATAAGGAATTCATTCACTCCTTCCCATTGCCAGGCAGATATCCATCTGCTTCCTGGAGAGTAGGGCCTCTGTGCACATGGCGGTGGCTTGGAGAGACAAACACCATAATCATGAACATCTCTGCTTCATCCTCCTTCCCCTGAGCTTTAATTGCAGAGCATGACATCGTATGGTATGGGATATTCCTTTGGTCGGTGGGGGTCAGCTGTCCTGGCTGTGTCCACTCCCAACCTCTTTCCCACACCCTGCCGGGGGCAGAGTGGGAAACAGAGAAATCCTTGACACAATGCAAATGCTGATCAGAAATAGCCAGAACACTGGTGTGTTATCAACACCATTTTAGTGGTAAATCCAAAACATGGCACCATACGGGTTGCTGTGAGGAAAATTAACTTCATCCCAGCCAGACCCAGTACACTGATGAAGCTTTAGTTTCACAAGGCAACACTGTGCCTGGGGCATCACTTTCTGTCTGCCATGAACTTCACAGGGCTCTAAAGTTGCCACATACAGAAATAGGTCCAACAAGACCATCTTCCCCCTGCAAACCTACTATTGATCCAAAGGGACAGGCAGCCTGAGGCTGGAGGGAAGAGCTAGTGATTGGAGCACACTACCCTTCCATTTAGGAGACCGGGAGACCTCCATTTCACTTTGATGTCCTGAAGAATGGTTGAGTCATTTACATTCCCTGTGCCTCATTTTTCCAGTGCCTAGAGCAGAAGCTAGAAGTGCTTGTGTCCCAGAGGCTGGTGGTGATGCAGGGATGTCAGGGAGGGAGATGGGCTCTGCAAAATCACTTAGTGTTGGCTCTGTGCATAGATATTGTGTCCTCTCTCCTCTGCCCTTGTTTGTCTTTGAGCTGCCTCTTCCATAAGACATAACCTCCACCTGGCTATGGACTGATTTGGTTTAAGACTTGCGGAAGTTTCCCCACAGATCTGTGCCACAAGATGTGATATGAACACGCACAACATATGGTTCAAATCTCCTTATTTCATATAAAATGGGACTTCTCTCCATAATCCTGAACTAAACAGAAAGACATACAAGCAGAGCCAGAAGGGAGCATCACTGCTGCTCTCCTGCCAGTTTTTGGGGTCGGCATTGACTTACACACATCTCTGCACAAGCATTCAGCAATCAGCCACTCCCACCCACTAAAACTCATTTCCAAGCATCCAGATGGGGACTGAGTCAGGTTTTAACAGAACCACATCCAGGTGGTGTACTGGACAGCCCTAGGCAGACTCTCTCTTGAGCTAAGGCTCCTGTGCTGGATTACGCTGGCATGCAGTCGGCACCAAGCAGGGTCCTTCTCAGCTCTGGGGCCCCGAAAGAGCTCTGGATTGAGTAACCAGAGGCACTATTGACCTTGTGCTGGCAGGAGTGGGCAACAAATCCTCTTCCTCTGTCCAGCCAGCAGCCTGGAATACCGCTTTGGATCACGAGCTCACCCATAAGGGCTTCTCAGTGTGGGTGACGTGCATGTGCCCATGCAGGCAAGAGGACTTTGCTGTTCTGTACTCTCTATCTATCTGTAACTCTTCTTGAGCCTCAGCCTTTCTGAGTTTGACCCATGCTTTTGGACTCTTTTATCCATTACTCAGCTGTAGTTATTAATCTTTTTTTTCCTTCTTGAGTTTCAGATCAGTGAAGAGTACAGGATTGAGCTGTTTTGGTTATCTGCTGTTTCCTTGCCTTACTTTGTACTTGTATCCTTAAGATCATTTCTGCAAGGAACTGGCAGCAGCCCTTGTCTCTGTCCCCTGTAACCCCTTGGGAGTTCATGTCCCAGCTCTCTGAGGCTGCAGGAGATGTCTCTCAAGCCCATTGTCTTTCTCTTGCCACTCTCCTGCCACTTCAGAGCTGCGAACTCTCACAGCTGCTCTCACCAAAGGTGCCTCCCACTTTCTCTTTGCAACGATCCCACATCAAATGCATGCAGCCTAAAGCTAACAGATGTTTTTCCAGCCCATCAGCTCAGTCGTAAACTGAGATTCAGATTTTTTTTCCATGGTGCGTACCGCCAGTACTAAAGGTTCTCTGGGATAAAAGCTGGCTTCACTGAACACCTGCTCAGCCCTCCACCCTATAGTCCTTCTATAAAGGTCTAGTCATGCCATTTTCCTGTAGGTGCTGTCTTAGGATGCAGAGTTGAAAATAAGTAACCTCAACAATCCTAGATATCACATATTTTTCTGATTACAGGACTCTAGTCTTTCTCCAGGTCTCTTGGATATGTTTCCAACTGAAATTGAATAGTACCTGACCATGCTTCCCCACAGTTTTCTAAAGAGCTGGTGTTCCTCTTTATACCTTAGCTTAGATGGCTGGAAAGAAGAGTCACACTCATGAAAAGCCACCATTATTTTACCAGAGGGGAGCCATGAATTCTGTGGAAAGACCAATACGTACTGATTAACTCTTACTGGCCATATAACAAAATGTAAAGCACAGCAGAGTCTCTTTCCTAACTGCAGGGCTCTGCAAGGGAAGGACCAGTCTTTGTGCAGCTCTAGAGCAGAAAGACACTTCTTCTGCAACAGTGTTGGAACTACTGTGGAGGATAACTTGTCTTCATGGCCTATGTGCATCAGTTAGCCAGGCAGAGACAGTCCTTCCTAGGGTGTCCCAGCTGACACTTCCCAGCCCTGCCACCGCTCCTCCACATTCAAGAGGAGGAGCTGGGGAGCAAGAGGAAAAGGCCAAGTGTTAGAGGGAAAAGTGACAGTCACGTTTCTGTACTCATGAGAGTGTGGCTGCTCCACGGCCTTTACTAGGGTCTGCATGTGTGTTAAGGGTAGGTTGCTCATTTTGATGATTCACCAGAAAATGCGCCCTCCTAGCTCCCTCCTCTGTAGCCAGTCCAGCACTGCAGAGCAGTGAGTCACACAAAGCAGCAAGATTTTATTCCTGTCACTACCACATCAGTTCAGACTGATGCAGAAGGGAGCTGGTGGGTTGAGTAAGAAGATGTGGTTGCTTTCCAGGCAGGAGCTGGACTTTTCTCACTGTAGTTTTTAGAGCATCTCAGCAAATAAAACCCTGAGCACAGGTGGTCAGAACACACTATGTATTGGCGAGGGGGATGTACACTAGAAATAAAACAGTCGCTGCACTCTTTCATCTCCTGCTATCCCCTATGGAAACCTCGACCTCAACACCAACATGTCTTGCTGCAGAGGTTTCCAGAAAGACACACAAGTCAGCAGGGAGCAGCAGGACTCCTCGAACTGTCAGTAGAGGAGACAGGAGACCACAAAGGGACTGTTTGACGGAAGGTGAATTTGGAAAGCTGTGCATGACCACTTGGCCTTTGATAAGACACAGCCAGGGTTCCCAGGGAAGCTGGGAGAAGTAAGTACCTACCATCTGCTCATCCAAATCTACCCATTCTCCAAGCGGGCAAAGTCATGGCCAAAGAAGGATCACACCCTGCTCTTTCCCAACAGATGGGGAGTCTTGATCTTCTGCCCTGACCATGGTGTTCCCTCTTCTGACTTTAGAAACCTAAAAGTTTGTTGCTCAAGTGGCTCACCTGATCTCCCTGAGAAGGAAAGGAAGTTAAAAATCAATGTAGAGACCAGTTTGTCCCAGGCAGAAGAAAACACTAGTGTCCATTTCTCTGACTGTAAAGGGAGCTGAGTCATCAAGTTATTATTTAGACAAGGAGCTACCAGGTGTGAAAGCTAGCCGGGATAATTCATGGCTTTGTGGTGCGTGGGGCAGACTGCTCCCCCTTTGAGC
>NW_010137489.1:1859-11144 GCF_000699245.1 Pterocles gutturalis | reverse complement strand
CTCTTCCCCCCCCCCCCCCCCCCCCACCCCATACAAGAAAGCAGGGGGAAAAAGATATCTTGAGCAAATCTAGTAGCTTAAGAAATGCCCAGAACCACTCCAATGCCCTTTGCAGGTCAAGCTTGGACTGAGTGAGGGATTGGCCCATTTTTTGGTCCCAGTGTTGAAAGATCCTCACACACTTTCAAGTTGACTGTGGACATGCCTAAATCAGGGTAAATAAATTGATCTGTGATTTGTGTATATAATGTCTACATTTTGCATTTTGCACAAACAAGGTTTCTACAAGAGCTGAAATCCAAGAGCTGACCAAGGCAAGGAGGTGACAAAGAAAAAGGTTGCATCCAATCTTTGTTACTGAACGAAAGGGAAACGAATGGTTTCTCCACCCACATCCATCACAGACACAAAGAAATGTTGATGGGAAGGGACCTCTGAAGATTTCTAGTCCAATCTGCTCAGAGCTGGACTATAGCCAATGGTACGCCAGGTCAGCTGTGCTTTGTTCTAACTGCTTCTTGAAAGCACCACTTCTCTGGTGACCAGTCCCAGGGAAGAAACACTCATATAGAGAAGACTTTTTCCAACCAATGCCTCAAGCACAACTTGTGGCCATTGTCGCTTGTTTTACTTGTCATTGATTGACTAACTTCTCACCTCCACAGGACTGCACCACACAGTGACGGAAAGGAAGATGTTGGCAAAGGTATCAGCCTGTGTGTGTCTGTCAGTGTGTGCACAGGAGAAAGATTTCAATGGGATCTTACTATGAGTATTGGGAAGCTATCAGAAAAAAAACCCTTCACTGACAGTCTCACCAACCAGGCAGTCAGGAGTCATGCCCTGGCTCCAGAAATAAGATATTCCCAAACATTGAAGAAGAGAGCATCCAACAGCATGGGAGGGCCTCTTGAGTTCCGTCCAGTTTGCCTGTGTCTGGGAAGAAATTGTTAAAACCAGGGGCAGATGCTAAGCAAGATCTCCAAGCTACCTGCAGCTGGAAGAGTTTCAATGTTACTGGGACTGAGGACAGGAGGTTCTGCAAATGGCATTACCCCAAACATTTAAGGAGGCATTGATGGATGCAGCTAATTGGTTTTTAAATTTGAGAGATTAAGATACTCCACTTCCTGGGGCTGGAAATGACAGAAGCCCTTCATTCAGAGCACAGAGGAGAGAAGAGTGAGGCACAGGAGAGGAACTTACTGTATGGGGTTGGGCAAGCATGCAGAGACAGAAAAGTGTCTCCAGACACCTCCCCTTTGCTTATAGCATCACACATCAAAATTCCCCCTTCCACTAGGCCTCCTTGCCCATGGCAAAAGCTGGCAAGAAACTTCTTTGTGCTGGATAATTGAAGCCATGTGCTAGTAGTCACTATTTGGAGCTGGAGAGACTGAGAAAATGCACAGGGTTTCTTACCTACTGGCAGACACAACATCATCTCTGTCCAGAGGCGCTGGTTGATGTTCACAAGGAGTGCAGCAGCTTCTTCAAGTCAGCTTCCCTGAGTTGAAAAATGGTTTGAATGGCTGCCTGTGAACACACCAAAGTTGCAAAAGCCTCCTAAAAAATCCACGAAAGACACGATTTTCATTTGCTAACTCATTGTCTATTTTTACTGAAACCCTCTTCAAAACTGTTCAAAATTTGTCATTGATCAAAAGCATTCTGCTTAGATGTGGTTTGTGAAAAAAGTGAATACACATAATTCTGCAGAAAGTGGCAAATGTTAAATTGAATGCCACCTTCTACTTATTTATTAAACAGTGTCAATCTTTCAATTTAAATAAGTTCCTATCAAATATTTTTACCATCTCCCCTACCTGTGGCTTTAATTGTGATCCACTTGTCCCACTGGTGTCTGTCAAATTAACATAAACTCATAAAATCATAGAATCATTAAAGTCGGAAAAGACCTCAAGCATCATCAAGTCCAACCGTCAACCAACAACTCCAACCGTCAAACAGAACAGAACAGAACAGAACAGAACAGAACAGGAGATGAGGGGACAGAACAGAAACCACTTTCAAATGAAATCAAGGACAGACAAGGAATTTCCTGCCCCTGTGATAAAACCCCACCCACTGCCAAGGAAGGGTCATTGCTCGGACTCTAAACACTGCAGTTTGTGCTTAATTTGGATACCATCGTTCTCCTGCTGTGATGAAAAAGTGCCAGTCTTACTCCAGGCAAAGAAAAATGTGGAGGTGAGTGGAGCTGCCAGGCCCCGTCCTGCCCCAGGAGCAGTGCCATGGTCTGCAGCAGTCACAATTGCAGCTGCGGGTATGGGCTCGGGCTGGGGTCCTTGTCAGCTCACATGCACAACAGCAAGTTAGGTATAACTGGGGAGGAGGCATTTCTTCATATGCTTTATGGTCAGTCCAGCTTTATTTCACCTTAAGATGGGAAGTTATTTCCCTAGAGCACAGGCCAGCGTGATTAACCTGCAAGGTCTCCGTAGTGGTGGGTGAGATAGCAAGAGGCAATGGCTATGGGTTGAATCTTCAGATCAGACCTTTGAAGAATTTCTTCCCTGGGTGGGTGGTGCAGTTGGGTCACAGAGATGTGGGGTTTTCAAGACCGGGCCAAACAAAGCCACATCTGACTGACAAGAGTCCGGCTCCAAGCAGAAGGCTGCACTAGATGCCTCCCAGGAGACCGTCTCTCCTGCAGGTTTTATTTCATGTCTCAGTCTGGCAGACTGTGCCATTATCTGTTTCACTGAGCTCAGGTGTAGCATCCTCTGCTAAGGGCTCCTGTGAGTAGGCAGACCTTGGAAAAACACTGAGCTGTTGATGTGCAAGGCTTTTTGGGGAAAGCAAACACACACAGGTTAAATGCTGAAAGCATTTCTCACCCTACAGCCTCTGTCCTCACAAAGCTTTGAGGAACACCTTTCTTCCCAGGTCAGCTGGGGTGACCACAGCTGGATGGGCTGTCAGACAGCACCCAGGTCGATGAGCCTTCATGACCTCAGGCCAGCTCAGGGCCAAGGACTGGAGGGGGACCCCTCTGGGACCTCACCCCCCACCCAGGCTCCCAAACCGGCTGGTTTGATTGTGCTCTGCCTTCAAACAGGGACAAATGAGGTGGAATTCAGAGAAGAGCAACAGGAATGATTACGGGGGTGGAGGTAACGGCTGAGGAGGAAAGATTTTGAAATTTAAAGATGGATAGCCAGGCTACAAGCCTACATATGGAGACATTATCATCAGTCATTAAGCAACACAATACTTCAGAGACTGGGTAGGCTCATGACTCAAGACAGCCTGGTCTCCAAATGCTGCAGCCCAGAGGAGCAGCGCAAGGCCAGGAGGAAGGAGCCCGTTCATATGTGTGACCATGCACATTTATTTTTTTACCCCTCAATACAACTGCTCTTATTAAGAGGTGAATTTCTGCTTGGCACTAGGCAGTAGCACAGGGGCACCAGGGAAAGGGAACCTCAGGCTTATCATCAGGGACACCGTCTAGCAGCTGGAATTGACCTGGCATGGCAATGATCAGACAGAGAAAGAGCCAGAGCCCTATTGCTGAGGACACTGAAATTAGTCTGGAGAAAGCATCAGACAGTAGACAATGGTGAGTAATCCTCCACCGACCAGCAGACGGAGAGAATGACAAGAGGAAGGCTTTCCCAGTGCAGGAGAGGGGACAGATTTCCCTGCAGTGTAATCCCCAGCTCCCCGGTCTGTCTGCAGGAGGTGGTGTGCCAAGCCCTCCTCACACCTTCACCCAGAGAAGGGCTGGGCTTGGTTCGCAATGTGTTCGCACAAAGTTTGCAAACCACAAATGTCATGCGGTGAGAAGGGGAGGGATCAAGTGAGAGGAGAAAGGAGAGCAATTAATATGCAGCTGGTGCACAGGCTTGAGTGAAAGAAGCCGACGATGACCACCCGGAGCTGACGCTTAGAAACGTACAATAAAAGCTGAACGGATGGCTGAATGCAAGACCTAGCAAATCAAAACAGATGCAATAAGCTGAGGCCAGTGGAACCACCAGCCAACAATGACAGCAGAGCCACCGGGCTGGGGGCACGTGGTTGGCACAGAGAAAGGAGGAGGCCAGAAAGAAGCGCAGATGAGCACCATCAAGGGAATCAAAAGCCTGCTGTTTCAAAAGCCAGAACAAACAGCAAGTGTGCTCCTGCCACACATGACATTGACAGTGGGAGCTGCGCGGTCCTCCACGTCCCTCCAGGAGCCACTCGGAGGCAGGTGCTGCCAGGCTCAGCGAGGGGAGGGCTGCCCTTGGCCGCACACTGATGGAGGGAGTGAGGGGGCTGCTCTTCCAAAGGGACCCTGCAGTCAAAACTCCTCTGTGCCCCAGCATCCAAGTCCTTCCCATCACGAGGGAGGGATATCGTCCACCCCTTGCCCAGTGTGGTTTGTGGTTTTGGCCACCTGGGGCAAGGGCTGCACCAGCTTGTGGCTCCCAGGTTGGTTCTGCTGCATGGTGGCACTCATGTGAAGACTTGAGAAGGGAAAAAGGTCTACATTGCTGAGGCCTCCTGCCCCTCGATCTCTTGGGGAATCATGCTGTGGGACAGCACAGCAACTGATGCCATAAGCCAGGTGCACTGTGACAATACATCTGCTGAGAGGAGAGCTGGTTTTGCAGCCCAGGGTGAAGACACCCAACCCAGGAGCTCTTGTGTTGGTGACATCCATGAATCTGTGTAGAATACTCGTGTCCTTTAGAAACAGATAGCAAGCACTTGTGATTCATATCAAATATCCGGGCTAGCACATTTATGTACCTCATGAGGAATATCTGTGGTTTTAAATAGCTGGAGCAGATCTGCAGGGGGTGTAAACCAGCATGGGGCTTCTGCAAAGCTGTGCAGCTTTGCAGAAAAGAGCACCTGGCCCCTATCTTCAAACGGAGGAGTGCAAAGACCCCAAGTCATTGGCTTCCTTGCAGCATGTAAGGACAGTAAGGCAAAGGCTGGCCATATCTGTGCTTTTACACGATTTCCAGGAGCAGTAAACCTGCCTTGAACATCTCAAGCCATTTAAAGAAAGGAAAAAAAAACCCACCTCAAAACTCCCTTTTGACTCCTGGCATCTCATCTGTTTGTTTGTGGCCTCCCTTGTGAAAGACCATAAAAGAAATTTTTGCAAAGGGTAGGGTGGTTTTTGAGATCCTTCTCGCTGCTCCCAATGCACAGCCCAATTTAGAAGAGTGTTGCTTCATCTCCCCAGCTCCTCACAGTTAACCTGTAGAGCAAGACAGACTATGCAGTGCTGTAACAACCCATTAGACAGCCAGTCAATCATGTCAGTGATCACTATAATGGTACACACACCAGCGGACGGTTCCCCACCATAGCTGGGCACAGCAGCACACCAGTAGGTTCCCCCAGCACCTACCAAAGGATCAAAGGATATTAAAAGAGTAAAAATAAAATACTCAACCTGATCTCTCCTTCAGCTGCCTCTTCTTCAAGACTCAGCATCCTGAGGATGCAGTGCCCCGTCAAAGAGCATCCCTTCCAGCTGGTGCTTGGCTCTCAGGGCAGCCACTCTCTCAACCCTCACTTCCCATCAGCTCACCAGCACCCTTTCCATACAAAGCCAAAGTCAGACTGCAGGATGTGCTGAAGGCAGGGGTGTCTGTCTCCGTCCCTGCTGTAGGCTTTCCTAAGCCTTGTGATGACAGATGCTGCCATGGAGAACCAATGCATGGAGTATAGCTATACAGGGAAAAATGGCCCTTGCTTTCACACCGCACTGTCCTGCTTCTCCTTCCTCTTCCATTTTGTTGTGTTCTGTCCTTAGAATGTGATGGATATAGGGACCAACTCCAGAGTTACCTCTCGGTTCCAGAGAAGATGCACTCTGTGGCCAATCCCTCAAAATCTAGATGTAGACACCTTTAGAAAACTGCATCAGGAGATGGTTTTATTTCTTCTCCAGCCTGAAGCCCTCTGAAGACATGTCAACCACAGGCTTAAGCTCTTCCCAGCAACTCTCAAACTAACTAAACATAAATATATCAAAGTAAGATTCTCACATACCCTCAAACCTCCTAAATATCCAAAGCTTTGCATTCAAATCAGCCAAACTGGAACCTCTTGGTGCCTCAAACAGAAGGTTTTTCTGGAAGGGAGACCTTGGGTCTCTTCATGTTCCTGGACATTGTGCAGGGACAACTGGACAAGAACCTCCAGACTCTGCCACTCAAAATGAGCTGTTTCTTCTGGCCTTAAAATTCATTTATCATTGAACTATCAAAGCCTCTATTATACATGTGGCAACAAGATGTCCGAATCTACAGTAGCCATTGACACCGCTATGATGGATCTGCTGGAGAAAGCTTGCATAAAGGACAGGTACATATATAACAAGGAATGTGGTACATATGTAAGTATGTGCAGACTTCAGTAAGTGACAAATCAGTTGAGAACCCCTTAGTGTTTAGAGACAACCAAGCTATGTTCTAGTCAATCAGCAGTTGCTGAAAATATTATTAATGCCTGGCACATAGATTTATGATGAAGGTTAGATGGATGCAAAATAAATGTTTGTTGGTGGGAATTTTTGATGACTGTGCTAAAATACCATTCATTTGTGAAAAGAAAGCTAAATATAAGCATCATGGTTATTTATCAGGGAATAGAGTCTTCTTAATCTCTTTGTTGTCCACCTCAACGTGCAGGATACTTAGGCTCTTCTGCCTCTCTTTTTGCCTTGAATGCATGCAAGTTAAAAATGGGTAAATGTACATGCAGTATTGTGGCAGGAGGTATGCCATCATCACATCATTCCAAATACAACTAGAGATGTTGGGTCTTGGTCTGTGTTCAGAACCTGATGTCACATAGTCACCATGTAGAACATCACATCAGTGAGATCACCTGAATGTCTCCATGCAGTGGTGGACACATAAGGAGAGAAGAGGAGTGGTCCCATTCTGTAGCCTTTGTTAAGCACAGTGGTTATGGAGCTCAAAAGAAATAAAACAGAGTATCTTCAGAAGGTCAACACGAAGAGTAGCTCATACCAGCATGAGTGTTTCTGACACTGCTCGTAAGTTTGTGGACTGATGCAGTTGCACTGTTCTCTTCACAGTGGTGCAAGTCCCAACCTCTCCTCATCCAAGCCCTGCTGTTCCTGTTTCTACTTTGCCATCACCAGCTCCTGCCTTCCCCAGGAAGATGCCTGAGTGGCAGTTAGACCCTGGTGTGGTCGTTCCTCCTCAGCAGCCAACAGGGAGGTGTCCACAGTGCAGAACAGTCAAGCCATGATGCTGAGGGATCTTTGCCAGAAATGCACAGGAGACTGTCAGATCAGGTGGGATGCTGGCTACAGCCTGCCCAGCACCCCTGTGGACATGTCTAAATACAGGCATGGACAAAGCAAACACAAGATGAGCTACTGTCTCCACAGCAGAAGGAGCTCATGACGGTTGCAAAAGGAGGGCATCTCAACCCTCTCTCCACTATGCTGAGCAAACCAGATCTAGGACCACTGCTCCAGCATCAGCCTCAAGCTGACCTCTGCCCCTCCAGCCTCAGCCAGCTCTCTGCCCGCTCAGCTTCCTTGCCTCCCTTTACTGCTGTTTTTGTTTTCTTTCCGCAGCTCGTTTTCTCGGTCATCCATGTCTCTGTGCATCATATATCACACCTATGTGTCCAGAGGAAAGAAAGATCCCCTCCAACCCAGCAGCCCTGTAACGGATGGACCTTCCCAATCCGCAGCTAGCTGACAGCTTGTGAGAACAACAGCTTGAATTACTGGAAGAACTTTCCCCACTGAGTTAATCTGAAATGGATGTAGGTGACCTTCTAAAGGCATCTATTAATCAAAAAACCAGTGCCCATTCACCGTGCTAGGCTGAGCCCTTTGGGGGAGGGGAGGTACTAATTTCCCTCTGAGATAAATCATAATTTGACAATAATCATCTGCCCTAATCACTCCGATTCTTCCCTTTAATTATTTGTACACACAGTTCTTCCTGCCTGAGAAACACAAAGGACGGCATTAAAAGTGGCATTTGTACTGTTGATGGGGAAACACCGAAGGCTCCATCCACAGCCTTAAATCACTCCATGTGGAGCAGAGCACCCGACAGAGCCAAGCTCCCAGGGTTTCCGCCGGCTCCAGTGCACCCTCCGTGCAGGGGACCAGCCTGTCTGGGAGAGGAGCCAATGCAGCCGTCCCCAGCCCAGCAAGCAGTCCTGGGACCAGAGCATCCAGGAGAGGGCTGCCGCAGAGGAGACAGCAGAGAGCAGAGGGACTCTGAAGCAGTCACGGGGTGTCACCCCAAAGCTGCCCATGGCGGTACTTGCTGGAAGAGGCTGACCCTCACACAACACCCATCCCCTGCGCTCGTCCAGCTTGAAGGGCTGTGATAACAGTGAGGCTGTGGAGAGCACGGGGTTAATCTCACATCAGTGCTCCTGGCTGCAGGGAGGAAGGGCTGTGAGCTGGGAAGCCAGCGGCCAGGGGGAGGGAGGAAGGAGGGAGGAAGGAAGGGAGGGAGGGGTGGTCTGGATGGCCTTGTGCTGTGCTGGTGTGTTGCCTTGGCCCGGGGCTGGTGAGGGGTGAGACCCTTGCCCAGTGTGAGCACACTGTGAGGGGTGGCTCTGGCAGGCGTCGGCAGTCCCCTGCCCTGGGAAGCTCTGGGGTGCTGCTGGAGTGAGCGTGGTGCCTGGCGGTACCCCAAGGACACAGCATGGGCAATGGCTCCACTTCTCAGCATCTCCTTTCTTGCTGGCCATCGAGCTGCGGGGGCGTGGATCCGGGTCGCACAGCAGCCCCAGCAGCTGGTCCCTTTGCTCAGCCACCTTGAAGCCATTGCAGTCCCCAAGGTGTGCAGGCTTCTCTGATGCTCCAGAGTTGTCTCCTTGGGCACCTGTGACAGCAGGCGGGGTGTTGACAGGGGTTAGATGAGCTTTTTGTCAAAAATCTGCATCTGTGGGGTAAGAGTCTAAATGTCAGTAGTGTGGGAATTTGCCCATTTGCAGCTGAAGTGAGGGCAGGGAGCTGGGTTTCCCCACAACAGCAAGGGTACAGTCGTTCTCTGGTGTCGTGCTGAAAATTGCTCAGCAAAACTCTTTTTCAGCAGATTGTGAGATGAGGCGTGCTGTCCCCGGGAAAATGGGACTCCTCCTTTTTCTCCTTTAGGAAGAAATCCTCTAAAACTGCAAATAGCCAGGAAATGCTGCACAGCCCCTCATGGGAAGTGAGATTTCTCACCGTACTCATCTCCTCTCCCACGGGCCTGTGCCCACAGCATCTCTTGCAGCTGGGGCAGGCAGGCACTGGGGGCACCG
>NW_010137489.1:0-1828 GCF_000699245.1 Pterocles gutturalis | reverse complement strand
CCCCCCCAGCCCCCAGCCCCCCATGGGAGGCACAGCCCGGAGACGCACAGCCCAGTGCAGGTAGCCAGGATGGGCTCCCGAGAGCAGCAGCATCACCGCAGAAACACACCTCTGCTTAGTAGGGCTTGGGGGCAGGGCTTCTTAGGATTTAAACATCTGCTTTCCCAAAACCCAAGCAAAATCAGAGACAGCCCCCACAAGCTTCCCCAGTGCTACTGGGCTGACTTCTGGTAATTCCCTTAGCCTGGGTCAGTATGTTGTCTTGCAAGCTATATCATGGACCTACAGCACCATATGCTGGCCTAGTTCAGCATCGACACAGCAGCGCAGCCTGCCTCACTCGGTGCCTGGTCCCTACCCACCAGTGCAGAACAGGGCAGGCTGTCTGGTCTGGGCCTCGGGCAAGCTGCAGACAGCTGTCGATGCCCCCCAGTCCCTGCAGCAGGACAGTGGTTGCCCGGTGGAGCCGCACCCAAGAAGGGAGCATGGCAGTGCTGGACCAGCATCACTTGTGCGCAAGGTCCCCAGGAGAGCAGTTCCCTGGGATGCCCATCTAGCTGGTGCGAGCGAGGTGCCTGTGTGAGCAGAGGGAGGCTGGAGCTCAGCCACACTGGGGGTCCGGGCAGCTGTGTCCTCCCTTGACCTGCTCCAGCCCCATCCTCCCCTTATCTGTGCTTTGTCTGCTGTGCAGTGCTGCAACAAAACCCAGCCTGTAGGAAAGCTGCTCTCCAGTTTCAGTGGCACTGGGGGTAACAGAGCCCTCTCTTGGGAGCCCACAACTGCCCCAGGGACCCCATGGGGACCAGCAGCCAGGGTCTAGTGGAGGCCAGCTTTGGATCCTGCCCCACCAGCAGTGTTCAGATCTGCCAGACTTGGTGCAGCTCAGCTCATGATCCTCCCTCAGATGGGAGGGACAAAGTGACCCCGAGCAACTCTGAGAGTAACCACATTAACATCGAGCTGGGGAGGAGCAGGCTATTTCCCGACAGTCTAATCCATGGGACTCCTGCCATGAGAGAACAGCGGTGGTAAGAGCCAAAGATAGAGAAAAAAGGACAATACCACTGACGAGAACTGACTGCATTCACTGAGAAAAACAGGCATAGTGCCACTACCTGCCTGGTCCCTCTGTCTCCTGTTTCTCATCACCCAGTGCCCTGTGGGCTGCCTAACATTGACCAGGGAAACACCACGAGCTTAGATTGCGTTGCCTATCTCCAGGGCAGCGAGGTACCCCTGAGCACGGGCTTCTTGTGAGAGGTGCTTTGCACTGGTGGTGTTTCCTGAGCTGTGGGGGATGGCTCAGAGCTACGTGGTCCTCTGGAACACCTCTGGTAGCACACCCTGAGGGTTTGGGACACCATGCATTACTCTTGGCCTGCTTCTGAGTGAGTTCTTCCACGGGTACGAGGGGTGGATGGTTCCTACTGGAAGGTCAGGTATCTCTAGAGTGCATGCCCCTGTACAGCAGCATGGCTCAAAGCAGAAACTGCTGGGAGAAATCTATCCTCGTGCTAAGCCAGGCATCAGCTTAGGTCCCTCCTGTCCCCAAAACCTGTAGGGGCATAGCTGGAGCTAGCAATGACCCGTCCTGACTGTGCACATGTATCATCAGTTCACCACATGCTCCAGCTGCCCTTGCTTTGCAAAGAAACACCTTCTTCTCTTCTGGCTGAGCCTCTCCTCCATGCGGGATGTGCCCATGAGTGAAAACATATTTAATGCCCAGCAAGCGGAGAGATGACCCTGCAGTCTCACAGCCCCTGCTGTGTCCCTGTGCCACAAAGATGTGGGGCCCCAGCGGAGAGCCTGGGGAGAAATGCAGACA
>NW_010137488.1:0-1209 GCF_000699245.1 Pterocles gutturalis | reverse complement strand
CGGCTGACAACACCAAGTCTGTTTTCCTCAGGCATCCTGTACGGTCTGTGCAATCAGGGGGCTCAAGGCTGGCTCGAGACATCCTGCAGGAAAGGCTTTTATCAGGCAAGATCAGCCATGCCCTAAACACGCACTGAACCAAACCAACTTCCGCAGGCTACAGTGGGAGCCCAGCGCCGTATTCGGGCGAACACCTATTCACAGCTGCGAGGATTTCTGCCATGGATGCCAGCACGGAAGCCCATGGCTGACACTGCACTTGGCAGAGAACAGCAGGAGACGGTGGTCCTAAAGGCGTGTGCTCTCGGTCATGCTGAGCAGAAAGGTGACGCATTATGTGCTCTCACAGGAGACAGAGCACAGCCCAAATGACAGCAATCATGAATGCCCAGCTGGCATTCCTAAGAAGACGGAACCATCCCAGCATCTGCAGAGGAAGGTGAACAGTTTTGCCAGCAGGTACATTTAGGCACTTAAGCACATAGCAGTCCCACAGAACCCTCCAGGCTGAGTTAGCGACACAAGGGGAAGCCTCTCTCTCTCAGGGGAAGCCACGTAATAGGCTATGCTCCTTTTCCAGCCAGACATCCTGCAATTTCTGCCTAGGTACCGCTCCAATCAGCTTTTGGGTTCTTGCTGGATGAAACGGGCAGCATGGTAAGGACAGAACTGGAAGAACATCACTTGAATAAACTTTAAATGGATCAAATTTGTATTTATGATTGCTCATAAAACAAGGACAAGAGCCTATAAGACAGCAGGCAAGGTCCGTAGAGGACCCAGCTACGGGTTTGGTAAAATACAGCCCTGAGGAGCTAGTACCGAGGAACTCATCTGGACCTAACAGATGAACGACATTCTTTCTCAGCCAGGTCACATCACGATGCTGAGAGGCTGAAACAAGAGGATGTACTCACCATCAATTTTGTTGGCCACCACGATGCAAGGAATCTCTGGGCGGAATTCTCTCAGCTCCTTGAACCAGGTGTTTAAGTTCTTGTAGGTGACTTTCCGCTGCACATCAAACACCTTCCGAGAAAGAACCAGCTGTCGTGAGACCAACAGCAGGACAGCTCCTGATCAACCCACTGCAACAAACGCAAGTACAGAATCCAGAGTTTCCCAGAAGGACATCAGTAAAGGGAACTGGCCTTCGTTAGGAAGGATGAGAGTGAAAAGGGAGACCAGCTTCAGGCAGGTAAAACTGCA
>NW_010137487.1:21368-25815 GCF_000699245.1 Pterocles gutturalis | reverse complement strand
AGGGGGAATGGTTTTGAACTAAGAGAGGGAAGATTTACTTTGGATATTAGGCGTAAATTTTTCACTCAGAGGGTGGTGAGACACTGGAACAGGTTGCCCAGAGAAGCTCCCATTCCTGGAGGCATTCAAGGCCAGGCTGGATGGGGCCCTGGGCAGGCTGCTCTAGTGGTTGGCAATCCTGCCCACAGCAGGGGGGTTGAAACTAGATGATCTTTAAGGTCCTTTTCAACGCAGGCCATTCTATGATTCCATGATTCACACTGTCTTTTTAAACAGAATCAGATTGGTTTCATTTGCACTGGAGAATTATAACTTTAATGTACAAAGAGCCTGAACATTGTGCAGCTTGCAGAAATTACTTGATTACTTGTTCTTCTAGTCAATAGGAAACAGGCTCTTCAGCAGCAAATAGAAAATCAGTTCAAATG
Organism: Pterocles gutturalis; assembly: GCF_000699245.1. Lineage (NCBI taxonomy): Eukaryota > Metazoa > Chordata > Aves > Pterocliformes > Pteroclidae > Pterocles > Pterocles gutturalis. The sequence goes on along the minus strand of NW_010137487.1, from coordinate 25,387 downwards.
CAAAGGAAATCAGAATTTAATGAGAACACATTATTTTGAATAATATACATATGCACATTTTTAAACTGTAACTGCCAGACATCAGTTTCTTTGTTTGCAAATTAAAAGATGTTACATTAAACAAGTTTAAAAAATGGCTTTATTTTAAACCTCAAATTATTTAGCAATCTGACATATAGCATTTATTAATTTTCAGGCCAATATGGAGACCTTCTCACGTAAAAGTCAATCCCAGTGAAAAACTCCCATATACATTTTTTTTGCCATTTTTTTAAATAAAACAAGTGTGGGAGGCATCTTGGGCCTGATTCCTCCCTGTGCCTCCCAACCATTATTGTAATACAACATATAGGTTTTATACTGCAATTTTTAAGCTGTCCCTTTGTCTTTTGTATTCACAAATAAGGAAAAAATATAAGGAATAAAAAAACCCCATATTTTCCAATAAACTATTAATTAAAAAGACAAAAAAAAAAAATCAAAGATGGGCAATTTGGAGCACCCGCAGGAAAGGGATTGTCAGTCTGAAGAGAAATTGCTATTTCAGGAAAAGCTGGCATAATCCTTTTGCCATTCTTGGAGTTGTTAGCATTTCCTTTCAGTATATAATAAAGAAAAATAAGTCACTTTGTATTTTGTGATGATTTCCTGTTCCCATATCTTCACATACATCTAGGAAAGAACATACAAACACCTATAAAAGAGTTGTCCACAATGCTGTCTTTCTTTTCTTTAAAAAACACTGTTGCAAACATATAAACAAAACTAAACACAAAAGTAAAATAGTTCTTCAGCCTGAATGAGAGCTCCAGGGACACATTTGTAACACACTGATATTTGACTGAATTTTTAGTATGCATAAGATCTCTAGTTTTGAAAAGATAAGCCAGGTCTGAGCTGTAAATAATATAATGGCTAATATAGCATCCCATAATGCTGCTTTTTTAGTAGAGATAGATATTTCAAATTGCTCATATATTACCCATAATAATGTACCAGAGCAGCTGCTATAGGGTAGCAGTAATGGTAGGCTGAGTCAGCATCGTCCGCAGCACAAACCCTGTGCTGAATTGCCTGGCAAGGGTCTGCAACCCCATGGCTCTTCAGCAGTTGGCAGAGCAGAACATTGTGAAGTGGTTAATGCTTGATCTGAGAGAAACAGTGTGTATGGGAGGAGAGGGAGATGATGTAAATTTATCTTCATTTGAAGTGAAAATGCATCCTAAGTTACAAAGTTTCTGCTCTCAGAAGAGTTCTGAGCTGTCAGTGTTTGAGTAGAAAAGCTGGCTAAATATCTTGCACATTAGCTTTTGCAGACATTTTTGGATTTTTTTCATATGTGGCAGAGCCTGTTGTCCATTTTGCCACAGAATATATATATAGCTTAAAAAATGCACAAGGGTCATAAAAAACTCCTAAAAATGGCTTAAAGACTGTGTGTATTGAAGTAGTTGAGTATGTGACAGTGACGTAACACCCTGTGACTGTGGAGCCCCGAGATGGAGCAGAACAGTTTCCTCAAAAACTGATTTCATGTTTACCCTTTGATTCTTTGGAGGAGCAGGGAAGGCAAATCTACAGAAGACTTTTGTGAACAGTGACTAATATCACCACGTGAATGTAAAAGTGAAAGCCAGCTAGCATCTCAGGTCACTTTTTTACTCCAATTAGGTTATGAGTCCCTCTGTCCAAACCCAAGAGAGCTTAAGAGTTTACTTACTTTCCAGCAGTATTCTTACTTTTTAAGAGCTAGGGCACATCTAAAATGTAGTTATTTAGAGCATCAAAGGCACATGTGCATTTGTGGACGAATGAATAAAAAGGCTGACAAAAGCATAAGGAAAAGTGGAAGGGAAAAGCTATTCCCAGGGTGTTAGGCATTGCCTAGCCTGCTAATTTGCTGGTACTGTCACTGGGATTTCTAATAGCAAGAGAGAGAACATCAGCTAACACTGCAGAAGTTAGATTCAAAGAGACGATGAGAAAGATTTTTGGACTGTTAACAGTGGTTTTGACTTTTCTTTGTACATTAATTCTAGCAATTTTATTAAAGGACAGCAGTTCCAGTCAGAGCCACTGGGAATAAGAGCAAAATAATTACTTTACCAGCAAATCTGTTTGGCTCCCATAGCATCCATTCTTTTGTTTTGTACAAAGAGAAATTCCTGCCATAAGCAGAGTGCAGGCAAGTTCTGTATCATTTTTCCCACGAGCATTGCTGATTACTGTACAGATGCCTGCATACCAAGTCTGTGGGATCTACCCATAAGCAATCATTACTTTGCACTACAGGAGTTTGGAATCACTTTCCCAGCTCCATTTCCTGTTCTGTAGTGTTTTGGCTTTTCCTTATACTGAGTGCTGAAGCATCCTGCTGCAAGTACTGGTATCGACTTAGTTGTCCTTATTTATTTACCACTCGGCGTGCTCCTTTGCAGCAGGTCAGGGATTGGAAAATTCATGAAAGTGGTTCTAATCTGAGTAATTTACCCATTATCATGTTTAGTAGATTTTATTAGTGAAAATTTTGTTCCTATGTTTCTTTTTTAAAATCTTGATATGAAAAGAGCAGCAAAATGGGTTTATACAAATGAGTCCTTTGCAACTACAGAATATGTTTTGCGAAGTTTGAGTTGAAACCTGAACTGTCACAAAGCTCAAGTTACCTTCATTTTGAATTTATTCCTTTTTTAGAGGTGTCATGTATCAGTGAGAAAGTTGAGAAGGAAGACATGTAGGAGAAAGAATAAGAAAAGATGTACTTTATGAATGCTATTTTTTACATCTGGTTTAAAAAATCAACTTAAGGTCCAGAGAGAGTAACTCCAAGCAGAACAAAAATGTCATTAGTAATTAATTATTGCTTTCTCACTCATCAGCTTGCTTTTACAAGCATGGCTGCATGTCTGCATACATAATTTGGACACACAGTTGAAGTTGTAACCTGCACAAAACTTTTAACAGTGTAAGTACTGAATGCTAATGCAGTCACAGAAACATTGTGATTGCTCAGCCAACTGATTAATATATTGGTAAGAATGCATATTTCCTTTTCAACTGTAAAAGAAACAGAACACATCATAAAGATATGGAAAATGTAATAGGCTTGTTACCAAATAAAGTCTTGTGTGCTGTTCTTAATTTGATTTGAACAAAACCAGGGCTACCAGACACTAACTGCATAAGCACAACGTGCTGTGGTCTTTCTGGTATTTAATTCAGCAAAAGTGTTTCTGTGGAGTTCCCAGCCAGTGTACTGCAGAACAAGAATTCTTTAGCTCTAAGCCATTAGTTAAGATACAAATTAAGACATGGCTTACTCTGATAACTAAGTATTGTCTGTTAATATTTCAGTGACCACTGAAAACAACCACTGGTTATTGATCTGCTGACCTGTTTCGATATTGCAACCCCCCCCCCAACTCTAACTTGATGCATGGCTGGCAGGTCTGGAAGCTGTGCTGCCGATTAAGCTGCTTTGATTGAAGATTTAACCTGCTTAGTGGGAGGTGCCGATGTCTCAGTGCTGTGAAACTATAGCCACCCTCTTAAAGTATTTGGGAATTAATTTGAAATTGTGTTTGAAGATCTTAGCATTTGTTTTTCACACTTAGATAACACTGTCATGCTTAAACAGCAGATTGAAGTCTTGAGGAAAAGTGAGTGATTGGACGGGAAACGGTGGAGGAACTGATGTAGCTCAGACCTGTTTTCCTTCCTTCTCCCTCTCACTAGAATCAGACACTGGCTATCAAAATGTAAATTGTTCTGGATGGAAAAGTGTTTGAGCTACCACATGAGTGCACACAGACTTTAACTTACTGTTGATGGTCTTGTTGTGGCTGCTCAGGAATATGCTGAATAACTTCATAAACTGTACTAAGCATATCCTGGCCTGGGACAAAGTCAGAGCGAGGAACAGATTGAATTGAAACCTAAAAGTAGCAAAGAGTATTCCTACTGTAAGTACAAATGAGAAAAGATTCAATAGAAATTAAACTGATAATGTAACTTCTCAT
>NW_010137487.1:0-21337 GCF_000699245.1 Pterocles gutturalis | reverse complement strand
TTCCCTACCAATGGTGTGTGTGTAGATTTAACAGTTCTTCTCTATTAGTTTACATTTGATTTTAAGTAAGTTTTCATAACATTTATAGTAGGGCAAGCAACAGTTATAAATTAAATTAAGATCTTAGAAGATTTAGGATTCAGCTCTTGCATTTAATATAACAATTATTTTATATTAGTGTACCACAAGTCAAGGAAGGAACATTTAATAAAGAGAGAAGCCAGAGAATAGATACTAAAAAAGGAGAAAATATTAAGGGAAAAGGTTCAACATAAAACTCCCACTAGCATTTCAAAGAGAGGTAACTGCAAGGAATTTCAATAAATGAAGTAATAATGAAATTATTCAATATGTTAAGTATACAAATCTGCTCTTATGTCAACACAATACCTAGACTCCCCATCCATAAGGAATTCTCAGTCTTTCTTCCTCTACCCAACCTCCAGTTCTTCATTATCTCCACCTTCTTATTTTCCCCTTTTTCTGATAACTAAAATGAATCAGTGGATCAAATGCTGACTTTATCTGCAAAGCCATAAATCTGAGTAACTGAACAGAAACCACTGGAGTTTCCCCTGTTTCTTGAAATTTTGCTGGAAATTAGAATAGATTTCATTACTTGTACATCCCTTCTGTTGTCCTTGTCACCCCTCTCTCCATCCTGACCTACTAAGGCCCTGATTCTGCAAGAATGTGACTTTGTGATATGATCAGCCTAAGGGATACCACAGTGTGCCTAAGGCTGGGATGATTTAGGGCCTGATCTCCATACTTAATAAGCCTCCTGTGGTCATAAACTTTCACAGATACAGTTCAGCTCCTCCGTTTTCCAAAAGCCTTTTTACTCTGCTGCTGTAAAAGTCCATCCTCTCCAATAGCTTTTACAATAGCACCCTAGCCCTAGAAATCTCTTTCAACCATCTAACCCCAGCAAAGAATTTATTAAATAATCTATGACTGTTTTTTGCTAATATATCATGTGTTATGAGAATGAATCATAATAACGAAATAGGTGTGACTGTTGGTGTGACCCTGTGTGATCATGTTTTGAGAGCTGTTACCTGGCCATACTGATGCTCTCCAAAGGTACAAGATCATATTGCCAGAAATTTTCCCTACCAAAGGGAAAGTGCTCCTTCTACTTCCTCCGAGTCTCAGTCTGTTGTCCTTAAATTTTGTCGCCCTATTTATCATTTTTTCTTTTTCCTTTTACACCACATCAGAATGATCTCCAACACCTATACAGTAATGTCAGCAAAGCCACAATGAAGAGAAGTAGCATATGTAGTAGGATTTTTTCTGCTAGCAAAATTCCTGTGCTTAAGTCCTCTCTGCAACACAAGAAGCTAACAAAATAATTCTTGTGAAATATAGATGAGATTTAGTCTGCATATTTTTACAATGAAAACTTTAAATACGCCCCTGAGGTTTTTCTGCACTGCCCAAGTCGTATGTTGCATAAGCAGCAATATTTTGGCCAAGGGAGAAAATGGCATCACAATAGTTAATTTGCTTGTGTGACACTACCCATCTACCCAACACTACTAACATTCTAATATAGGGCAACTGAACTGAGATTGTTGTCTTTAGAGTTTGGTAAGTTCCTTACGGCACCATGTTGATACAAATACTGAACTAGTAACACAGCAAAAAGAGTAAGTACTGCATAAACAACAGTGATGAATATGGTGTCATATGGACATCTGTAAAAAGAAACAGGACTAAACTGACAGAAGGATTCTAGTACAGATATTTAGTAAACCTGAAGAAATAGAAAAGAAACTATCAGTTTACGATGTAAAATCACATACCCTAGAACCACTGGCAACATCAGGAATAGCCACAAATTCATATATCCCAAAATCATCCAAAGCACTTTCATGTCCTGAAGTTAGAAAAAAAAAAGATGAAAAAAAAGGTATAGAGATGTAATATGAACCTGGAAAACAATGACTGGCAAAATAATTTGCCCTAATTTTTAAAACATCTTAATATTGGTTGTTTGATCTGCTTTAAACCACTTTCCTGCCAAGCTCCTAAACTAGCTTGCACAGCCAGCCTGCACAGTGCTTGGCTATCTCCAACACCTCAGACCACGTGAAGAGCCTGTTGCTAACCTCAGAAACAGTTTTGGTAGAGCCATTGGGACCCTCTTTGCTGGAAGGCTAAACAGACTGCTTCACTTTCTTTACCTTCCCACAGAAAAGAGGCCCAGTCCATTAGCTTGGCATGTCTACACTCTAGTGAGGCAAAACCACCTGAGTCTTTTACAATGCTGAAAATAAAATAATGGAACACGATACTAACAGGTGTGACATTATTAAACTGGTTGACAAATTCTATCTGGGACTTCAGATGCAACTTGTAGTTAGGGTGAGAGTTTCTTTCTGTGCTCTCCCCCTGTCTGGGAGATTTGAGACTCTTAGTTGTCTCTTGGGCCAATACCCAACATCAAAGGCTGCAGCACTAAAGACACTGCTGAGATACTTTCATCTGATACCACTTGCTGGGGTGAAGGACCCTCTTTTTCTCCTCTCTTTTTGTATATGGAGATGCTAATTCTTTTCAGGAATGGATTTTGACCTTATGCTCACATTTCTTTTATTAGCATTACCTGAAAATGTCTGTGCCTTTTTGTAATCAGCTTCTGGCCTAGAAAACATAAACATGCTTTTCAGGTTGATGTCACAAGCCAAGGAAAGAAAGTAGTACGATAAAATGCAATTCTCTTGATGGAAAGGACTTCAAGATCTAAGAATTATTTATTTTTGTACCTGCTCTGCAACTTCTGTTGTATCACTGAAAATAAGAGAAAAAGAAAAATCATTATTTTTGCTCTGTTTGTGCAAAAGAAGAGCTGGAGCGTGCTTAACTTTACATACCTTTATGTGGCTGATATCTTTTCCATATGAATAAAAAGGACATAGCTAGGATCAAAAATAATGAAATTCCTGTTATTACTGCAAGAGATGACAAAGATTTTCCTTTCTGAGCCAGCTTTTCCAATCCTGTGACAAAGAAGATGAGTATTATATTTAGTCTCTTGTGCTATTATGACACAGAAAAATGCATCTTTTGAAAGTAATCTGAAGCTAGTAAACCTGCATAAAGATACAAAATAGATACAAAATTTGGGTTCTTGTGAATCGGTAATATTTCTTTTTCCTCACAAATCTCCTGGACTGGAAAAGCAATGATATACTCATCAGAAATAAGTCCAGAACAGATTGGTACCTAGAGCTAAATAAGGTAAGTGTAATCCACAAATCAGAGCATCAAAACCAGTAGATGAATATTCTAATTTTAGGCATATCAAGAACTTAGGTGACAATTAGGTGAACAGTTTTTGCTAGATGGGAGGGAAATCCTCCTAGAGGTAGGAGCTGTAGAGTAGGAGGGGATAACTGAACTATTGTATTTTCTCTAAAGATTTTCAGATCACTGGCAGTCTGATTGTTTATCAAATCCCATCAGAAGCTAATAAATTGTATTTGTTTGTACTCATGTCTAAATATATCCAAAGTATTTCTTTCCTTTGCTCAGACCTTTTGCTGAGATATGCATTAGCAGTCATTTTCTAGCAGGATTTACTGATCAACACAAACACAATATTGATATAATTACATACACAAAAGCATGTTGAAAACACTTGCATAGAATTTGCAAAGACAGGAATGTGAAGTTAGGAAATGCCACACATAGTTGCTTGTGCACCCTTAGTCTTCTCCTTTTGCTCTGATTGATGCAGAATTCATGTAATTAGAGGCCATGTCATAATCCATACAAGTAAGTTAATGCTGAATGTTTGTCAGTGCCAGCTTTATCAATACAGTTGAAACATGTACTATTTAGCTGCATCTGTTTCCAGTACTCTTATGAACTCCTGAGCAGAGAGCTAGCTAGCATTGCTTACATCTACTTACACCTCCATTTAATTCACTGACATTGTACCGGCTGTGTGTGCAGTGGTTATCAGAAAGATTAAATACATGGATTTCAAAACAGATGCATCCCAAAGATATGGGAAAATAAATCACTGCAATTTCATCATTATTTTTTTCATACTCTGTCAGTGTACTGCTTTCCTCAGAAAAAAAACCCAAACCAAACACTGGAGAAATAATTGAGACCTTAAAAATACTGTTTGAAAAGAATAATTTCAATTTTAGACACAATAAATCTTATCAGGGAGAAGGGATATGGAATAATATTCATAGTCTTTGTTTAGTATGTCTAATCTTATAAAACTTCTGTTTACTTCCAAATGTAATTTAGCCTCAGCAGGATCTCGGAGGTTTAGCCTCATGGGTGAATTCATACCTCTTAGAGTCAATCAGTGCTGCATCGCAAACTGTAGGCTTGACATCTGGATTTAGTGCTATCTGAATAAATACTCATAAAGAAGAAAATGGCTGTAACTGAGGGAAACATTTTCTTTCAAAATACACAGGTGTATTAAAAAGCTGTATTAAGAAGTGTTTTTAAAAGCTTTATTTAGGCAAAATATTTTAATTAGGAAATGTATATTTTCAAGTGCAACTAAACATAAAGCTGCAGAGTTTTCCCTTCTTTCATGGCTTTGAAAGGAAATCCCAGCTGATCTTTGTAACACTTATTGATTAAAATCCACATATATATCATATCTTACATGAACTTCCTGGAGAAAGGTAATTTTTATTTCCAGTGACATATAGTTCTGGTTGCATTTTTTCTCCACTATCCACAATGTTTAGTTTTGAAGTGCAGTATTCTCACTGTAAAATTGTGACCCATCTTCCTTCCAGCATACTTGAAGCCATGGATTTGTGATGAATCCGTAAGTCAGCCTGAATGACGGACATCTGCACTCCTTGTTTATCTGACTAACAAATGCCTGCGCTCTTTGTTTCACATAGGTGAAATCGCTTTGTTAAATTTTCTAAAAGGCAACCTACTGCTGAACATTAATAGCATACATTCCTCATCTGAAAATACTTGTATTGATCAGCATTAATAAGAGAAATCAGACTTCTTCAATATCTCATTCTTCACTGTATGCTTCTGGAGATTTTCTGAAAAACTGCTTTGTTGCTGAGCATGATCTGATACAGGAACTGAGGTTATAATGTATGAGAAATAAAGTTGTGTACTCAGCAGAACCTAGCAGTCAATCCATAGATTCATAAATACGACAGTGAAAAAATTAGCATGAACAGACTGTGATAAAACCATTCATCACCACAGTTTGCATTATTATCATACACTAAACTAAGGTTTTTGCAATACCTAATGACACTGGAAAAATATTAAAGACCTTCATTGCTGTGAGTCCGTGCCTGGTTATTTTAGTCACTGATTTGTTCTTGGAACTATCCCATGCACTGGTCACCCACTGGCCCCAGGGCTCACAGCTCCTGAAAACTGTGGGACAGTGATCCCCAGACAAAATCTGTCCCTGGGAGGAAAGGCCCACCTTGGCATTCAGCAGATTTCCGTGTCATGCTCTCCATTCATCTTTACAATTTTTAAAGGCAAAAAGTAAGAAACAGAGTAGGAGACATATAATTCTGCCATGTTACTTGGCCATGATGAGATTGGCCTACTGAGGAAGTTTTTCTGCTCAAGGGATAAAGTTCCAAATAGCCAAATACATTCTAGTGTCAAACTCCCACAAAACTTCAGCGTCTTAGTGGGTCTTCTCCCAAGCTGTGTCACACTGAGTAAAACCCGAATCCCACTGAATGGCCAAAATCCCCTTTACTACATTGTTAGCGAGACCACACTTCTGATAGATATTGTCTCTCTAAGAATTAATTCCTTTTTCTGGGGTTGACATTCTGCTCAGACGTTGCAGTTATGGCAATGAATTAATGTTCTTACCTACAGAAGTAACAACAATTGTGAAGTGAGTTTCATCTCGTTTTCCAGTCATGTTGTTGAAGGCACGGCACATGTAATCTATTGTCTTCTGGGCCACTTGATCAGATACAACTTCCAGATGGGGTCCGTGCTTGATTACATGAGTGGTATTGTCAGCCCTTTGAATCCATGAATAAGTATTTGGTGGATTTGAATCTGCTGTGCAGTCGAAAAGTATAACTTCCCCTATGTCAACTGTAAACACTGCCCCTATATTCAAACCTTTATCTGATTTAACTCTAAGTCCATAAGGCCCATCTGCATTGAAAAAAAAGAAAACACAGCAGAAAAATTAAAATCAAAGTATATAATTAAATTTTAAATAGAAGCGTATCTCTAAACTTGGAATTTTTAAGTTAGACTAGCCTTTAGAATGGCTAGCATTGAATTCAATCATTTTAATTTGAAGTTCAATAACTTCATCTGTACTAGTTTTATCTCAGACTACACCCACTTAATAATGATCTAATCGCTGTTTAGGGAAAAAGTACAGTTCTATGCATTGTTCAGTACAATAACAAGAACAAAAACTGGAAACAGTTGGAAAAGCTGTGAAGTAAAGGAGCAGATCATCTTCAGGGGCCCTTCAGGGGCCTCATTTGTCCCTTTCTACTTAAGTACCAAACTTAGTGGCATAAGTAATTTCTCCACACATTTAAAAGTGAACAAACTAGCCTCGAAATACATAAACACTCACAGTAATACTTTGCAGTATAATAATTATTTGGGGAACTATCCTACAGGTATAATACAGAATGGGGTGTGCCTTAGATAACTTCAGAAAAATATTTCCATAAATGACTGCTAAAATAAACTTTAGTAGGCTTCTACTTTTTCAACATTTATGTTTCTTCCAAGAGTAAGCCCTTGTGGTGAAAGAAAGCTGTGTTTCTGAATATAATTAGTAGAGACATATGTTATACTATAGTCATGTGTTCATTATTCAGAAAATTGAGCAGCTAAGTATTTTTAGGGTAATCTTCATAGGAAAATGGGAAGGAAAACAATATATTTAAATATGATAAGAATATTTCATGTTATTTTTAATAGATCATTTCAGATCATGGGGTTTTTATATCTCTACATGTTAAAATCTAATTTTACAGGGATCTAAGTATAGAAATTAATGTAGAGAACATAGTAATCAAAATGTGCCTTATTAAATTACTTTTTCCAGTCAAAAGACCTAATATTGACAGCAGACAAAAGAAGAAAATACGCAGAATGAGCAGGAGACATCTTTTTGGTAGTATCACTGAAGTTCAGCAAAGCTGCTGACAAGTGCCTCACACAGAACGGCATAACAAAAAGACACGTAAGTTGATATTATGCTCATTGTAGACAGTGCAGTCAAGTAATTCCTATGGTTGTCTGAAAGCATTAAGGTAATTTTACTGGGTTTGAACGTGAAATTCCCTGCTACATGAAGTGGCACACTGGCATGTTTCAGACTCTGCTTCTCATCAGGAAGTTAACTTCTTTTTATTGTCTGACTTCTTTTTTATGAGACTGATTTATTCCTCAAGAAAACATACGCAAAGAGCATGCAGCACAAAACAGGCCATTTTGTGTGTGCCTCTGGGTTTTTTCCTCTATTTGTGCAGGCTCAGACAAGAGAACGTAGACTATCACACCATGACCTCAGTTTACTCCACTTTTAACCAAATGTCCATGTTTTACAACATAAACTTGTCAACCTTTTTATTTTGTCTACTCATTTCTTAGCAGTAAGCTTTTTGCAGTCTCATTTTAAGGAAGGCCCAACATCATGCGTAATATTTACTCAGGAAGCGTAATACAGATTCACTTCAGCGTGAATTAGCGCGGTTCCCACCTACATGGCAGGGGCCACACTGAAGAATCAAGGCATTTTTTAAACTCTAGATGCTGGGTTGCTTCTTCACAGACTCTGCAGTTCCCAAGTCATTGCTTTACTGTATCCAAGAGCCAGCTGACCCTGTAATAAGCATTTCTGGGAACTGAAGACCTATCCCACTACTTTGGCTTGGCTGACCTCACTCAGACTGCATGCTTCTGTGGAGGGTCCAGAACACCAGCCTCTCATGGGAGCTCGCCTGTTATCGGTATTTACTTCCCTTTTTTTCAGATTAGATAGGAGAGGGATGTACTGAACTTCAACTATCCACAAACGAAAGTAAAACCCCTCACATGCTATTTATAGGCAGGAACACACTTTTTTACTTTTCAGAGCAATTCAGTGGTTCCTCCTATCCAATTCTTCTTTCTTAGAAACATTAGTTTTTATTTTCAATGACAATATACCCTTTGATATACATAAACAGAGATTAATAAGAATAAGCTGACTGGTCTTTGTGCCCCCTCACTATAGTGGGAGACTTGTCACAGTCTGCAAAAGAATCAGAACTGAGTTCTGCTTTTTTATCAGTATCATAACAGTGCAGCACAGACAGATAACACTAACAACATAACTACACCTTTGTATGAAAGCTGCAAATCAAAAAAAAACATTATAAAAATACTGACACACACTGGCTGGGGAAGTATGTTTGAAAAAACAAAGAAAGGATTTTTAAGAAATAGCCCAATTGCAGCAAGGCCTGAAAAGTGGCATTCTTTGATGAAGTCAACACAAGCATCGGGTAATCCTACTGCTTCATCTCAATCAGTCTTTTGCCTCTTCTTGGCATCACACACCTCATTGAGATCCCTAAACATTTGGTAGCTGAGGGGTATACACAGCTTCTGGGCTGATTTTTAAAAGCAAGTAATTAACCATTTCCTCTCTAGGACTAAATATATTCTAGCTTTGGGAAGTCCCAAGGAAGGAAATCCCACCTAGACTGTTAAATTCAACTCTGTCAGCACAGTACAACAGTTTCTGCTGCAGCCTCCATGACAGCAGCTTCTTCCAGTCTTGAAATAACTTGTTTCTGGGTCATGCTACTGCAATAGCCATGTTCTGGGGTGCATTATCATCATAGCTAATGGAGAAGCAGACTTATATTAATGAGAAATTAAGAACAAACCACTTTTGATTCTCAGTAAAAACCCATAGTGACAGCCTTCATGGATCCCTCAGCTCTACTTTCCAGTATCAGTCTCAACAGAAGTCTGCCTCTTGTCTCAGTAAACCCAGTTAACGAAATGAGTTGTAAAATAATAAATCATCTGTTCTGAGTAACAATTTACTGCTCTGTGGGAATATTCCAATTGCTCCTATCACCATGAGACTGTTAGAGTTTCCAAGCAGATGGCAGGTATTTACTGTGAGTGATCTTTTTTTTATCACCCCCGGTAACTCCCCTGCAGCAATGACATATGGAACACAGAGATCCCGGAGCCTGTTCTGAACTGTTACTGACAACTGGGAGCAGGGAGACAAACTACCTTTGCAGGTAGAGGTTGGACCAAATTCTGTGACTTTGCATAGCAGGCATTTAAAAGTGTGCTACCTTGAGGAAAGCATATGATTTTTTTTTTTTTTTTTTTTTTTATTATGGCAATGATAAGTTAAAACTCCATCAGTGCTAGTTATTTCCCTGTAGAGGATTTTATCATGATTCCTCTGGCTAATGTGAATGGAAGCTCAAGTCACATCTGCCCTGTTTAGGACTCTGTAGCACCTCCTTCATCTTCATGTCTGCATTGCTGTCAATCTTATAAGCTGCACCTTAAGGGATCAGCTCTCATCTAACAATGTCCTTGTTAGTCTTTACTAATTTAGGCAGTCGTTTTCTCCTCTCCTGGTCCATTGTAGAGACACACACACAGTTTAGATGCAAGACACCCCCTCATCCAATTCTTCCAAGTTATAATTAAAAATAAATAAGTAGCAGAACGGATAATCAGAAATGAAAGGAGGAAAATATGACATAGTAAAAGGTGTAGTTGCTGAATATGCTAGTAATGCAATCATAACAAGTCTAGGGCATGGGCTGTCTACCAGCTGCCAGACGACAGAGCCTGGCAAAAGCAGGAGTGAGCACCAGCACCTGGCTGGACAGGAATCCAGTTCCAGTCCTTGCACTGTGCCATCCATGCTGTGCCGTTAGATAAACTGGTCATATCTGAACAGGGCTGGTGGCAAAGTAGACCCTGACCTGTCTGATTTCATCTTTCATCTGAAAAGATACTTTGACACCCAAGAAGATGAGGATTAGAGCCTGGCAAGGTCACATAGGTAGCATCTGCTCATTGCAAATCTTGGAGGTACTGGGAGCTGACATTACAGGAGGAATAAGGAACAAAATGAGAGCACCCTTTCTAATATTTAAATGTTGATTAAACCAATATTTTGTTTCCTCCAACTCATTTCATTCATGAACTCAACTAACTGACAGTTAGTTTTTCTCTGCTACCATTTCCAGTCAAAATATATGGCTAGCTTATGGTCTAGTCTTCTGCCAACATTGGTCTTCACACGTCTTCTTGCTGCCTCATGTTTTCCACTTGATATAGAAAGCACACACTCCTTTCACCAAATCAGACTGGGGGCTCTTCTCTATTCCTTTCTGTTCTGTTTCTTTCCAGTCAGAAGTCTTTGCTCTGGGATGTGCAGGAACTGCACACATTATACATGTGGTTTCATCTTCTGTGTGCCATTAGTATTCCCTTTATTTCCTTGTTGGAAATACTTTGCCAACACACCCTATTATTACAGGTCTTTCTCATGCCTGAACCACACTTCCAGTTCACAGACATCTTGTGACAGCTCAGTCACACAGGTTCACTGCCTCAGTTATTTCCCAGCCAACCTCCAGCTTATCAGCAGAAGTTCCTGGTTTTTGTTCTTTAGAAGTGCATGCCCATTTATTTTTTACTAGCAAATTTCATACCAGTTCTATTACTCTGCCAAAGTCATTCAGTCCTCCCCCTTTAATGTCACAGCTGAACTTCATTGAGATACCCCCAATCTTTATGCTTGATATCATTAACGGAAGTATTAAACAGGACTGGTCTCAAAATGATACTGAGGAAATATACTAATACCAGTCCTTCTGCTCGGTACTTAAGCATTTTGTCTTTTTGATACCGTTTGCTGTCTCAATTTTTAACAATATTTTCATGTATACACATCGGATTTTTTTTTTTCTTTTCAGTCACATCTCCTCTAGATGTGAAGATGTCTGTACTGTAGAATTCTTGAAGTTCCTGTTTCAATTCTGCTGTTCAGACTTACCTTTACAGCTACATAACACTGAGTAACTTCTTATACTGTTGTAAGTTAGAGCTGCTACAGACAAGCTAATTTTGAACACAAGCCCACATATAATGTTGACTCAACTGTTTTCTGCCTGTTTCCATTGTTAGAGATTCTTTCCAGCCAGATCATTTATACAAAGATAATTATGAATATTTCATATACTCACAATATATGGTTGGTGCAATTATCTCACTTTCCATTGCACTGACAGGGTTAGATACCAGACAGCTGTAATTCCCAATGTCTTCTTTTACAACAGGAATGATTAGAAGTGTTGCATTGTTTGATGAAAAGGTGTAATTGGGGCCGGCATGGAGAGGTTTCCCATTTTTCATCCACTGGTAAACTACTCTTGTACCTTTACCCACAGTACATTTTAAGGTAATATTCCCTATATACTCCACTACCCCTGAAGATGGTTCAGTATGTACAATTGGCTTTGTGACAGGAACTGTAAAATAAAGAGATAGGAAGAGCTGTAAAAGTGACAAGCCAGTATATTTGTCTTCATTGTCAAGATGAAACAAATAGCAGTCATCTTCCTCTCTGGAAAGTACTCAGATTTCAAATTTTATTTGTTAAATGTGGTTAAAGGTTGAAAAAAGAAGGTCATATTCTCAGCTCATGACTGTAAGAATTGTTCTAGTACTTAAATAAAACTAGACTGTTTATATTACCAGTACCAGGACAAAGGCTGCAGCCAGGTATACCAGTGCCTCTAGCTCCTGCCTCATAAGCAGATCCCTGCAGCCACAGAAATGAACAGAGTGCAAAGCCTGCGGTGTGCAGCTTCCTCAGTAGGGCTGCCTGTGGCTTTGCTGACACTGGGCACTGCTGAAATATGCTTTTGAGCTGGCCATAAGGATGGCTGCAAACTGGTCTGAGTATGGGAGTTAAATTATGGGAGTTAAATGGCAGCTACAACTTCGTCACATCAAGATGTCATTCATTTCATTATTCCAAGCCAAACAGTTACAGGGCTCCCTCTGTATAATCCATGAATTACAGTAGCCTCTTGTCAGTCTCCTAGATCATTCTTTTCTACCGCCCCTTTTTTTTTTTTTTTTTTTTTTTTTTTTTTTTTTTCTATCCTTACTACAAGGAGCAGAGTACAAAGAGAGAATTTCAGTATTTTAGGACTTCAGATCGGGGCTTCTTTTACAGACAGAGGGTCACCAGCAAAAGTCAATGACTCCTCTTTGATAGTTACAGAAGGTAAAGGTAATGTTCAGGGAAAAAGACTATTTGAAAGTTAATGCATCCTCATGATTGATAGCACAGCAGAGCCTTATGAAACCTTATTTTTTAGAAGTTTCTCTAATTTCATATTCATTATTGGTTTCTATACCTCTTCATTTTTTTACTTATGATCCAGAAACATTAGCCAATATATTAATTTTGTTTAAAGATTACATATTTTAGCATTCCCTCAAGCACCAATAAACAACATAAGTTAATTGTTAATATTTATTCATGTATGGCTGCATTAAAATATATACTACTGTAACTGGACACTAAGAACCAGTATTTCAAAAACATTGCAATTTTATTTTCCAAATGAATATACTATATTTTACTACTTACCATCAACAGCTACTTGAATCTTTTGACTGGCAGCTATTGTCCCATTTCCACGGACATTGACTTTTACAATATAATTGCCCTCATCACTGATATGCAATGGATTGATCATCAAAGATGCATTTGGTGGTAGGAGGGTAAACTTGTGCTGGTATTCCAAGTCTGGAACTACTGTTTGATTTACCGAGCCAAGCAAGTATTTTGGATTACTTTGAGGCCTCTCAAAAAGCCAAATTATCTGTATTTCAGAAGCTGTAGCATTGAAATTGTAGTCGACAGTAAGATGGAGTGGTTGCCCCTCAATACCATGGATGGTATGAGATGGTACTGTCAACTTCAAGGCAGAACAAATACCTGCATAAAAATGAAAGAACAAACAAATAAACAAACAGAAAATACATATGGAAACCCTAGAAAACTCAAATGAGAAGTTCTCAAAGAAAAAAACTCTCAAAGTTAAAGGTTACACTTTTTTGCATGGTTAGAACCCGGATTTAAAGTAAGAAAGGGGCAAACACTCATTGACCTCAGTGAAGCTGAATCTAGCTACAGAGCTCCAGCTTTAAAATACATGAAAATTCAAAGGAAGGTTATTTGTGATTTCTGAGCAGAGGATCTTTTATTGTAGAAAGTTTGACAAAAATTTTTTAAAAAGTGCATCAATGTTTAAAATACTTTCCCTTTAAAATATTCACAATTTCCAGGTCTTATACTATCTTAACAGTCTTGGATAGCCAGATCAGACTTTAGGTTTTTTTTTTTCGGGTTGGTTTAGCTAGGGAGAAATTTCTTAGTGTTACTTTGCCAGTTATACTGAGAAACTGACTGAAAATTTAACAAGCAGCACTTCCATGAATCTCATTAAAATTATATATATTTATTGCTGACTGTTCTGTACATGTAAGACTAAATTCAAGAAACAGTAGTAAGCTTGAAAAAGTCAAGTATTCGAATTTTAGGAAAGAGCAGAATTAAGGTTCGCTGTTGATATGCACAAAACCAAAATTTTCAGCCACAAGATTAATTTTGTTCTACAAGAATCCTGCCTCCGTTAGGGTGCAAAAAAGCCACTCCTCAGCTAATCATTGGCTTTCCCACATATTATTTTTGAATAATTTCTCATTGTGTCAGCCTGAGACAGATTTATAGAACATTATTAAACCTTTACTCTTAGGACTGAGTGATCCGTTTCCAGGTGAACTTTTCCACAGCAATCACAAGTACAGCAATGGTGTAAAGTGTTGACAATAATTAACTGATTTCACAACACCATTATAATTGATACGAGTTTACAGATGAGGAATTTAAGCCCAGAGAAAATTAACAAAAATATCCATTAATTTTGGATTATTAATTTGAAATATTAAGGACTGGATTTTTCCAAACACACATAAACAGATTTTAGCATGTTCAATATGCAACTCCTATTGACTTCAGTTGCAGGTTTGATTGCTCAGATTTGAGTGCTCAGTGCTGCTGAAAAGCACACTGCAAGCGCTAAGTCAAAACCCTAGAAAAAAAGCAACCCGTTATTAGTAAGAATGTGAAAAAACTGTGATTTAAGTAATGTGTCTACCATTGCATAAGAGCACACTGGAAACTGAGAGAACCTACTGCTCTCGGCAACATGCAATGCTTTCACCATGCTGCTGAACATCTTCAGTTGGATCAGATGATCCCTGAAGTCCCTTCCAACCTGGTATTCTATGATTCTGTGATTCTTGATATGCTTCCCAATACCTGTAACAAAAAAGTAACTCCCCAGCGTTACGTGGAAAGGGGGTACAGAGGGAGCCATGTGTGAAAAATACGTGACTGTGCTATTAAAGATTAATATAATGAAGAGATAACCTTGTTTCTTAAATTTCCTACCTTCATAGCATTTGTCTTTAAGACAAAAATAAATTGTTAAAGGTGCATTTGTCTAATTTCCTAGGTTACATTGCAGGAAGAGATAAAAATATAAATTCAGTAGCATAATATGGTATCTGTATATATCTTTTGGGTTAGAATCATTAAATTTCACTGCACAGTGGTTTGCCACTTGAGCTAATTGCAAAGAAAACTGTCACTGGGGATCAGGATAGGGGAACAAAAAGGGGGTGAGGGTACCAGGTTCAGCATGGCAATATGTAACGCCAGTAATTAATGTCAGAGGTATTCCGGAAGGGCATGAAAAGTAGCAGAGCAGAGATAGTGGCGGGGGCGGCGGGGGACTGGCTCATGGCTAGCCAGCAATGTTCCCGTGCCACTGAAGGCACCCACAAAACCATCTGTGAGCTACTAACCGCATTTCAGGAAAAAAACCCTATTGCTAAGAAATCTCTGGTCATATTCTGCCAATTCAGGAACTAGTGAGTTTTATAATCAATCAAAGCCAGCTACAAAGCCTACTCAAAAAAAACAATTTTGTGGCTGGCTTCACTTTTCATAAAGCTGAGCAATACTATAGGCAACTAGAGAAGACAGCTTGCTGCATTTCTGAGCGTATGGCAGGGAAAACAGAGGAAAATGAGGCAGAACACTATAGGGCTGATTTGTATAAAGACAGTGAAATCCTTTAACAGAAAGACTGGCAAACCCACCGTCTGAGGCACTAAAGAGGGAGCAGGCAGAGGACTTGGAGTTGCACGGACACTGATGTGGAAAGGACAGTTGGAGGTCAGTCAAGATGGAGGGAGAATGGGACAAAAAACCAAGAGTATATAGAAAAAAATGGAAAGGCTTAAGTGGAGTATACACAGGCCTGATATGTTTACATGCTTAACTTTTTCTAGATCAAAAACCTGAAATGGCTGAAAGCACAAAAAATTGAAGCCTCCTCCTTTACCCTTTTTAAATAATATTTGTGGCCTGTTCTTGCACTGTTTTCTAATGCTGCACAACTCGTAGGGACTTGCTAGATTCTGGTTAATGGGAGATTAGTTTTGTTTGTTGTTGTAAAATTTCTCAGAGGCGAATTTCCTCCCCATGAACCTTGCAACAGAAATCAGATTTAAACTGCTGTTGTCAATTTGAAAAGGAGAAAAAGAGCATAATTCCTCAGTAAAATCCTTCACAAAATATTTAATGTTGGAAATATATTTCATATAACCCACAAAATACATTTCAACTTTTAAATCTCCTTGAATTAAGTAAAAAACATCTGTCAAACACTGGGAGATCTGTAAATGATCAATTAAGAGATCTGTCCATATCCTTCCTCATTCTTTAAGCATGACATTGTCCATTTTTTGAGTTTATTTAGCTGTCAATAAGCGATTGTGCTGTAGGACAAGAAGCCAGTAACAGCTGCAGTGTACTCATAAAATATGTATAACAAATAATATTTCCCACAGATCTGTTTATGCAGCAAATTAGCAAAAAAACAGCAGGTTTCAAGAGCACTAGGATAGCTGGGACCACCAGTGTAAACAGTAAGACCATAATACAGTAAGATAAAGAGAATTGTGACTGGAAAAAATAATTTCTTCTCAGTTAAAAAATGTGGGAAGAGAAACTGTAAATTAACTTTGTTCCATTTGATTTATGGGGAAAAGCAGCTCCCTATAGCAGCTTAGAAAGACATTTTGATCTGCAGTTAAGGAAATTATTTTAGCAAAGATGAGAGGTGGTAAGGGCAGAAGCCCCATTTTCCCCTGGATTTGGTTCAGGAGTGACTTTGGGCAACTGCAGTTTTTGCTGCTCCCTCCGGGTCTGCTGGGGTGATTTTGTGGCGAGCCAACAGCACACCAGAGCTCCTCTGGGGCCGGTGAGGCAAGGGGCAAGGCAGGCTGAGGCTTGGAAAAGTTGTTAGGTAATGGTGCACTGCTGAAGCTAAGGGTTTTACAGGAGCAATGGCTTTAACAGAGATCAAATAATTTGCAGTCTGGAATATTCTTCACTGAAAGGGTTACCTTCTTCACCAAAAGGGTTATTTCTTCACCAAAATGGTTGTCAAGCATTGGAACAGACTGCCCAGAGAAGTGGTTGAGTCACCATCCCTGGAGGTATTTAAAAGATATGTAGATGTGGCATTTAGGGACATGGTTTAGTGGGGGACTTGGCAGTGTTAGGTTTATGGTTGGACTTGACGATCTTAAGGGTCTTTTCCAACCTAAATGGTTCTATGAATCTATTCTATTAGACTGATTTTGATTTTTTAATTAAATCTGAAGACTGTTATGACTAATCCTGGAATTAATGTTAACAGTGAAATCAAGCCAATGTGCCAAACTTGCTTCATTCTCCTTGGGCACAAATTCTGTATAATTTAAGCCTATCTCTATAGCTTTCTAAATATAATACACATTTTTTCCAATACAATGGGATTCCAAAAACTAGTTTTTGTCTAATGAGTACAGGGGTTGTACCAAAATGACCTCCATTTGGAGCTCAGTGATCTGTGCTTTGCTTCCATCTCACTTTGCTATCACCACTATTAGCAAGCACAACAGAATTGTTGTTGACATAAAACAAGGGCTGCAGCTTTAGTTTAATTAAAAAACTATGACATAACTTTTGAGTTTACTGCATAAACTGAAACCTGCTTAGTGAGGTTTTATCATTCTCCGAATTTAACATGCACATCTCCTTGTCAATGTGAGTTTGGATTCTCAACTGCTTTTCACCAGTATTCATTTAGCTCTTCAGCTCTCCAAAAATCCCAAACTTGGTTTAAAATGTCACTAGATCAGTAATAATAGTTTTTACACTTTTTGCAAATACGTTCACCTGGGAATCTGTAATTCCTATACCCCTGTTTACACCAGGAGAGACTCAGGCATACTCTTCCCCAGTTTGGGATTTTTGCCCAAGAACAAGATCCACTGAGTTCTGTTATTGGACCTAATTTTAGCTTCTGAGGTCAACGTCTCTTGTGGGCTTTGTGTCATGCCCCCAATGCACCTGATTCTTGTCATGATATAAAGTACAAGCTGCACATTTCCCATATTAGGAAATGTGTGTACCTGAGTAAGGGTGTATAATGTGACTTCCCGGTGAACAAACGTGCTCTACAGCACTCTGTTTGCATACAAGTATCTCTTGCAGGATTTTAACAAAAAATGTCCAATAAATTTGTAATGTAGATAATGTGCATATTCACTGTTTTTTTTTATCAGAGTTTTCATTCTTAAAGAAATCCAATAATCTTCATATACAACTGCAATTGTTATGAAGCCAAAACTCTTGAAGCAGTATTTAGTTCAAAATCAAGGTAACTAGGTGACTGTATATGAAGTTCACAAAGAAGATAAAAGGAAAATTGTCCTTACACATGAATGAGTAGGGGATGTGCTACATTTGTAATATTATATATTCCTTCTGTTGAAAATTAAATACAGAAAAAGTGAACTACAAGAGTTTGTAGAAATATAAGTTTATCTAACATTTGATCACAGGATATTCCTGTCAAAGTGCATAGAACATTTGTTTTTTATCAAGTGTATGGATAACAAATGTATACTTATGAAAACTGCACCCAGATGCCAAACAAATGTACTATTAATGGGAAGACATTCTTCAGTTCATTGAAAGCTTAGTTTTAATATCAAGTACATTTAAATATTACATATAAATTTCCCTCATTAACTCCAAGGCATAAAAATGAACTGAAAAATAATGCATCAGCAGTGTCTCAACATTATGCATTTTTAAAGAGATGTGTAACAGCTTCTGTATAAACTTTGGTTCCAAACCTGTCCAGCCTTACTCTTTAAAAAGAATGCATAATGTATATATTACTCAATAAAATGCGACAATATATATGTAATGAATGCCCATATGTATAGCACTAATTTTTGTCAGTTGCTTATAGCTCCACTCATAAAACAAGGTGACTCTGATTAAAAGCTCTTAGGCTACTTTCTTGAAATAAAAACATCTGACAATACAAAAGAAGTATCTTTAAATTTAGGAGTATAAAACCAACCCACGTTTCTACAGTGACAATCAATATATTTCATACTGTTTCTTACCTACAAGCAGAAAATATAGTTTGCACTGTAAGTCCCAAAAGATGGCTAAAGGGCTCCATGAAAGCATCCTGTCCCACACAAATGCCACCTTCTTCTCAGTGCTACGCCAGGGCTTGGACCTGCAGCTGCTGGTTTATTTGCTAGGGAAATCAGCAATGAGTTAACAGGCCCTATCCTGTCCCCTGCCTTATGTGATTTGAATATGTGTATACAAAGAACAAAGGGAGTGGAGCACCTGTTAGATGAGCACCCATCTTCATTGCCTCTGACTTTATGGTAACGTTTCCCCAGCAGTCACAGAAAATACGAGACAATGTAATAAATGAGGTGCACAATACAAAGTACCTTGAATTAATACCAATATGTGAATGCACCCAATGTACAGGCTATATAGGTATTAACATCCTTCAGCTACAGTTTCATAAAAAAATACTGTGCTGCTACATGGTTCTGTTTATTTCAAAGTAGTATTCAGAAGACTTTATTTTTCAGGTCTTTTCCAGTGCCAGCCTCTCCTTTTCTGTTATGAAAAAAATGAAACAGCTATTACAGAGTCTTGATTAAATTTTTTTCTAGTACTTGCTAGCTAGTAACTCTTCTGTATTTTTTTCCTTAACATAAGCATAACCTGACAATGATTTTGTTCCCTTTCTCTAAACAGCATGCAATGTGAAATGTCTATCAGGCATCTTCTAACAAAGAAACCTGTGGCTAGAGTGGACATCTTACTACAGTTGCTGAGTTAGCTGCTGATTACTGTTTATTCTGCATTAACTTATATCAGTTTAAATTAATATTAGTATTAACGTACAATTTGGATTTTGTCCAAGGCTGTCACTCACTGTACAAATCTAATCAGCAGCAAACCAGGCAACCTCCCACAGTTGCGTGCAGCAACAGTTTGCAACAGCAAATATTTGCATCGACAGGGATGGTTCATCCATAGAAAAACACACTTTTCGCTCTACAGTACTTAGGTGTACTATTATGGATTAACAAATATTAGGCTAGACTGCGACCTGCCTTGAGCAGGAGGGACTGGTAGCAAGGAACTGCCTCCCTCTCACTGCAAGGGTCCTACAAGGTGCTAAGCCCCACCAGAAGGGCTGAACATTCAACTTTTACTTAACTTAAAGGGAGGTGAGAATACCCAGGTCCTTCCAGAATTCTTAGCTCTGTACAATCAAATGTAAGAAACATGAAGGTTATCTCAGGTTAACAAAAATATAAGTACAGGGGTCCCAGCAGAAATGTCACCACCTGACACAAAGCAGTAGAAGAAGGTATTTTGCATATTCCCAAAGGCTTTCTGGGTCCACTGCCCTGCCCCTCCTGAATGCTGTTGTTTATGTCTGGCTTAATCCACTTAATTTACATATATCAAATTGCAACCTTCTATAAAACCTGAGTTAGAAATTACTATCTATTAAGTTTCAACATGTAATAAAATATTGGTCACAGGTTCCAATTAATTTCTACCTGAAACGATGGGAGCTTTCACATTGGGGTAAAATATGTATTGGTGTTTTAAATGCCCTATGTAGGCAAATAAAAGAAAATAAAAATGAACAGATTAGCAAAGCTATATTTTTCAAGTGTGTCCCCTTATTTCCAGCATTTGGCTATGCTCTTCATGTCATTAATGTGCTGCATTTTTTTATGGTGAATAACTTACACAAATAAAGTGTATACTAAAAGGGTACACTATTTTTGTACAGAATTCTAGCTTGTGCTTGCTGTTGAATGGCATTTAGATTTAACCTAACCTCTCTCTTTTTAATAAGAGCAACTACATTAAAGCAACTTTATGTGCAGCAGTAACATTATGAATACTTTATTTCTGCAAATTTTAGTTATTTTATTAATGAGAAGTAACTTTGTTATGTGTTAAATTTGTTAGAGGTTTTCTACAGAAATAGTTACAGATGATATTCCCAATAGAGGCCAGAAGTAATGAATTCTCGCTAAAGAATGCAGGGAGGGGATCACCAGTCCCAACCTTCCCTTTGTCCCTGTGCGGGCGCAAACTGAAAGCTGCACACCGGCTTTCACCTGTTGTACCTTGCAACAAATTATTGGCCAGCTGGGGGGGCTAAATAACAGCGGGGTTAGGAAACGCATGCTGACCTGACCTATGTGCAGACTCCTGTAATTCCAAAAGGAAAGCCCACATTTTCTGCAGGTATTACTAAGCCACAGTGGATGTGTTGGTAGCCTTATTATTGAACGTCATCTCCTGTTAAGCAAAGATTATAGGATAATTTTTTTAATTGATATAAAATAATTTTTAAAGTTACCAGCTTTTTTTTAAAGTTGCGATCTATACAAGTACAGAGTCACACAGGCCTGTTTCAGGGATGTAACACTGGGTTATCATGAACAGGCCAGAGTGTGTAACACTCAAAATAACCAGAGACAAAGAGCAAATGGTCATTATCCAAGTGTATTTTCTAGCTAGTCTGTCTGTTTAGACAGGGCCTCATTTTGCCCTCTCAGATAATTGCCGAGTCCATTGTGAATTTCAGTGTTCAACCACTCTATAACCAAGCCCCACAGAAACCCTCAGCCTGCTGGGCCG
Organism: Pterocles gutturalis; assembly: GCF_000699245.1. Classification (NCBI taxonomy): domain Eukaryota; kingdom Metazoa; phylum Chordata; class Aves; order Pterocliformes; family Pteroclidae; genus Pterocles; species Pterocles gutturalis. Next base: position 138 of record NW_010137487.1, on the reverse strand, counting down.
CCAGCCCCGGTTGAGGCGTTTGCGGATCTAAGTCACGAAGCAGCACCGGCAGAGCACGGTTTTTGGTGACATTAGCTGAGCGGTGGCTCCACACAGCACGTTGGCACACGAGCTCCTCCCGCTGCTCCGGAGGAGTGG
>NW_010137486.1:0-256 GCF_000699245.1 Pterocles gutturalis | reverse complement strand
TATTCCCTGAGCAGCTCAAAAACCCCAAAATTATTCCCTGAGCAGCTCAAAAATTCCCAATATTATTCCCTGAGCAGCTCAAAAACCTGAGTGGGTTTTGGGGAAAAAAAAGTGAAATTTTGTCGAGGGCAGAGTGTGAGCGGCCGCGGGTTTTGGGGAAAAAAAAAATGAAAATATCCCGAGGGCAGAGCACGAGCGGCCGCAGCCCGAACCGCGGAGGCGCCGGGTTCCGACCGCGTTCCAAATCCCGGCTGGA
>NW_010137485.1:0-10766 GCF_000699245.1 Pterocles gutturalis | reverse complement strand
TTTTTATATTATTATAGCCTTTATAATCCCCTTTGATGCTGTAAGACTCCTGACTGCCAGTTCTTTCTTCACTTTGCACGTTGTAATGAACAAAAGTGAAAAAGTACACAAAGCAAGCACCACATTATTCAGAAAGAATGGAGAAAAATATCCAGGGCAGCTTCCAGAACATGGAACCCTGACCAAAGTATTTTCTTTCCAGACAAAGCAATAACTGGCAAATATCCATGAGGCAGGGGTGAAGGAGTTTTGTGTTAAGAAAGAGGAATGCAAAACTTCCGAACTAGGGGCAACTGAATTCCTTGTGCCTTTCTGGCTTCTTCTCACGGCCTTATGGAATAAGAGAGTGTGCACAAGGCTGCAGTGAGGTGTGCAGCCTGCTTCTTCCTAGGAGAACAATAATTTATTGCTAGGCTTACGTTTACCTGATGTGCCATATGAGCCTGATGTGGGACATACTAATCACTACACATTATTATAAATGCAAGCAGGATGCCTCAGTGTTGAAAAGACAACCCATACACATTCTAATGGACCAACTGCACCTTAAGGATGACCAAATATTCCTGTGCCACAATATTTAACAGAAAAAAGCAAAGAAAACATTCTCCCACCAAATGCAACTAGACTGTATGTAGACAAAGATATAAATTCAATCTCCTGAATTGTGCTTGCTTTCAGCAAGGCAAATGCTACTCGCATTAGGTCCAGAAATACCATTTGTCATCAGAAATTTTAAGAAATCATTGTACATATGAACCTGCAACCTTCCAGGTGAAAGTAAAGGAAAAGTTTTGTTCATGCTGAAAAAAGGAAGGAAGATTGTACTCTCATTTCTATATGAACTGTTATCTCCAAAGTGCCAGTTATATACTTTTAGTTTATTAAATTAGGTTAAATTACTTCGCTTTCTAACCTGGTGTTTCTGAAGAATTAGACAGTGGAGCTGATGCTTCTGCTAAAGCTGCCAATGTGGCTAATACTGATGTCGATGAATTTCCAAACTGTACAGCAGACACTCCTGTTTCATCTAGTAGGACAAAAAAAAAAGTTAGCTCACAGATTTAAAACCAGTGAAGTCCGTTTTTTATTATTATTGGACTGAAGCTTCTAACACACTCTGTTTTGAGCAACAATCTGCTAAACCAAAGTGCTATTCTGAAGGCAAGTTTGTCAAGCAAATACAACTTCTGATAATTTATCTAGGTGAAGACTGTTGTTTTAAGTATCCAGATATTTACAACACATAAAAAACACTGAAGAGGAACACGGTAACTATTCTTACCACTGTTTTTCCTCAAGCCTTTTCACTAAATGGTGAAAATCAATTAAAGTATAAAATCCCAGTAGCTTTCCTATAGGCATCTAAATACCTGTTCCATTTGATGTATTTGCAGAAGATACCAGACCTGTTAGGTTCACCACCCCTCCAGGTCCGATGATGAACTGCGGTGTTGCTGCATGTATCGTCACAGTGTCTGGACTCTCTGGATTCGTATTGATTTGGTTCTGCATTGCAATCTAGGAGACAAAGGTAATAATATCAATCCAATTGTAAGTGTAAAGATTTACCTTGTAAGAACTAGAATTATCGCACATTCCACTCAAACAGGGAGGATCTCCCTCATTATACTTATGCAATATACACATACCGTGTCACATCTTCTGCTCTGTGTAAGTACATGAAAAACCTTTTTTGGCTGACATCTAAAGCCAAAAAGTCTTTTGAAGTGAAAGAGAATAATGACGCACCACTACTTCTCCTTCCCATCTATTGTAAACAAAGAGGACCATATAAAGACAAAGCCCTTGTGGAGATACGCAAGCTGCTAAGGTACGCACCACAAAAATCAGCTCTGACAGCTTAGTAATTGCTATGAATTGTAGATGGCATTCTTCATCTTTCTTTGAATTATTACTGACTTTTATTTACTACAACCTTTCCACAATTAAGAGGAAGCTAAAGGAACAGACCAGTTCATACAGTTCGAGATGCAGGTGAACAACAGATTTATACAGTGGCATAATGGTATTTTTCATTTACTTTCTATTCTTTTCTCAATAATACTTAGCACTTAATTTGTCCTTAAGAACACTACTGAACAGTAGGCATGCATTTCCATGAGGTATCTATTATAATCCCGATCCAAATCACTTGGACTCCAACGATTCAATCCTAGTTTTTCTAATTCAGGAAAAATTGCCATCTCTTCTCTCCTGATCCCCAATTGTTAGGAAGTTAATATCCATATATGAAGCTAATTGAACACTAGGATATAGTCAAAACATATTGGCAGAGTAGAAGTTTTACCCCTTGCTTGTGAAGACTCCACCTAGTTCTGTGTACGACGACGCTCAAATTTAAGAAAATAAAGGATGCTTATCCTTGACTTCGTAGGTGGCCAACTAATGTTTATTAACTCATTCTCATGTCACAAACTAGACTGGAGTTCAGCATTACCAGTCAAGTTATGATCTCACAGCTGCTATTAAAAGCTTAGTTTACCCCATGTGCAAACAAGTACTTTGCTGTAAGTTCCCTTAACATCATGAGTCAAAAGTTACCTGTAATATTTCTGCAAGGTCTTCATTTCCATTGTCTACTGCAATGTCTAATGCTGTTTTGCAAAATTTACTCTGAGCGTGAACATCTGCTCCGTACTTTATTAAGAGTTCTACAACTTCTTGGTGGTTATGTTCAGTAGCCCAGTGAAGTGCAGTCATTTTGAGCATGTCCTTCGCATTGACATCAGCGCCATGCTACAAACAAGATCACAGCATGAACTATGTAATTAGAAGTATCTGAATGAAATAATGCTGGTCAGAGAATGAAGCCCCAAATTGTCTTTCTCTAGCAGTAATGTCCTGTTATCTTACATTTACAGATTTATTAAAAATACTTCAATCGAACTACCAAATACATTATTTACCTCAAAGGATTAAAGACTCCCTAAAACATAACATGTCTTGGCTCTAAAAGCTTTTACTCACACAATGTCAGATTAGGAAGTAGCCTTATTTTGAAACAGCAATAAATAATTCACCTGATATCATAATGATTTTAATGCTGAAATAAATTACGGTTTAATCAGAAAAAGCACCCAATGGACACAACATATCCACATCATTTTAATGTTGGTTTCATGACTAAAAGGAAATTGCAAATATTTGATCACAAACCCTTGTAACAGCCCCACCTCACACCTTGTTTCAGCAGTCTTTACCTTAAGTAAGACCTCTACTATGCTGGCATGGCCTTCTGATGCTGCCATATGTAGTGGAGTTCTGTCCACTTTGGTTCTGGCATCCCGACTTACACCTGCTCGCAGCAACACTTCTGTTGTTGAGTAATGTCCATACTGTGCTGCTAGATGAAGTGGAGATGTTCCCAACTGTAATGTAATGGAAAAAGTGGCGTTTTAACAGATGTCAGTATGAAGTATTTCTTCTTATTCTGGAGTTATAAAACTCAGGTGTCAGGGCACCACTTCAAAATAATTTTCCCTTCCAGTCTCAAGGCAAGAAGCTGTTGGGGCTTTTACAGATTATGAAGAGGGAAAAAAAAAAAAAAAAAAAAAAAGAGGTGGTTTGTTGTTTGTTTCTTTTCAATAACCACAACACACTAAAAACAGTTCACTGGAAGTCACTTTTTCCTGTTTGTGCTATGTTTTTTCTGTCTTCTTGAGGTTTCATGTTTAAAGGGGCCTAACCCCATTTTTAGTGTTGGTCAAAACACCATGCCAACACTGGAAGGGACCTACGGAAGTCATTTAAGTCCAATCTCCTGCTCAAAACAGAGTAGTCAACTTGAAAGTTAGATCACTAAGTAGATTAAGGCTCTTAAGGGCTTGTAAATACCCTACAATTTTAGGCACCTGACCTCCCTATGCAACCTATTCAAAAACAGGCACCTCCAAAAGGCAACTAGGAGCCCCTGTATCAGGGAACTCTCAGCTGCACATATTAGGTAGTTGGGACTGCTTCCTTAATTCAGACCTCTTACTATACTAAATGCACAAACACGATAACTAGGAGGATAACTGCTCCTTTCCCCCATTAACCATTCCAAAGTTCATCTCAAAAAGCCACCAGAATGAGCTCATTCACAGTCTGTTAGTAAAATTAGGAAATAATATATAGAAACAGAATTTTAATTTTGAATTAAGCATCAGATGATGGGACTGCAGAATTCCAAGAAGAAACTCCCAAGGCTTACAATATAAATGCTTAATTGTAATAATCCTATTTCCTTCTCAGGTGAGAAAAGTAAGAGGATTTACTGGACACTGCAAAAGTTTTCATTACCCAATCTGTGGTAAAAGGTGCTCCATTTGCCATCAAAATGCGAACTTCGTCATCTTGACCTGCTCGTGCAGCTTCTAGAAGTTTCTTTCCCAAATCTACTAGTGACATCTAGTGAAGGACATAAAGGAATAGGAAGAAAAAATAACATTAATACTATTTTAAATACACAAATACCAGTGACATTTTTTAAATTATTATTTCTGAACTACTTGAAAAGTTCAGAAAGTGGAGTTGGTATTTTAGCCATGAGAACAAGCTTTATTGATTGGAATAAGCAGCTTGATTTTAGAATTACTTTAGTCAGCCAAACAGAAATGACACTGGGGTGAAGATTTCAGTATTACAATGCTGTAACCATAGCAGCTGCAAAGTTACATCAAACTAAATTTAAACTGAACTGGATGCACCTTTCTTATAGCAGAAAGTGGTTTAAACGCTCTCACCTGATACTGCAACCTGGGGCAGCTTTGTCCAGCTTTCAAATGGTATTATACCATGGCCACTATGTCACACGCCCAAAGGCACTACATTCACTTATCCGAAATGCCTATACGTTATTTAAGAGGTACCACTACGTAAACACATTTAGACATATATGAAGCACAACACCTGGACATTTTGTCCATCACTATCACTGCATTTTGTTCATGCTAAAATATAATTTATGTAATCCTAGCTACAAAACAACACAATAGGTGTGTATTATCCTACTATTTGAATCAGGTACATAAACTGTCTGCCTGAAAGCAAACATTACTACCTGCTTCAACCACCTAGTTACTAAAAACATGTTAAGTGCAAAATTTTGATTGAGACATGACTGAAATACTAGCTGAAAAACTTTCACATCATCTTTAGATAATCTCCCTTTTACAGCACTCAAAGTTCCATATTATACAGAGAAAGCAAAACTACACGTAGACAAATGACACCTGTGTTTCTGTTGCATCAAAGATTTCCTAGTATAACAACTTTTTAAACCCACTATTTCATATTAGTTCAGTAAGAAGAAAATGTAGAACTAAAAGATAACTCACACTACTAACCAAAACACATAATTAACATTATAGTCATCAGTTTAGTTTCCAGTCACAAGCAAAGTGAAGCCTGTATTACTAATAAGAGCAGTTGCCATGCAGCCAATTTCCTAAACAAAGTTAGAGTGTTATCAGTTCAAAAAGAAATCCCTATAGCATCATTTTTTATCTCTTTCCTTAAACACAGACTTTATCGCAAAACCAACATATTTAGAAAGTTCTCTGCACCTGGCTCAACTGGCAAAATCTGTGTGGTATACTGCTCAATAAGGTGACAGATATTGACCTTGGAAGAAATTAGAAAGGAATATGGAAACACTGCAAATGCAGAACTCCAGCATGTATCAGTACTGGAGCAGATTACCTCTGTGTCTATAGAACTGACTGCAAGCAGCAACATCCCCTTCACCAAGATAACACTCCATGTATGTCCATCCTTCTAGTACATACGGACATGTTGATTTGTCTCCAGACAGAAAAGGGAAGAGAAGCAGAAAGGTGGCAGGACAGGACAAATACTGACAACGGGAAAAGGAAGGAAAAAAGCAGTACAGAATCAGATGCAGAGGAAGGGACTGACTCTTTTCCGTGAAGAGCAAAACTGAAAGAGGAGGAACTCTACTATCCCTGTTAAAGGGAGACACTAGGAGTAATGATACAAAACAGCAGGACTGAGAGGGCATTTGGTAAGTGCAGCCGGGAAATGAAGGAATATAGCACTCTCTTTATATAGCACCCTTTCCTTTCTGGAGGAGGTGCAGGGGGGCACAATTTAAGAAGTGAAAGAGCACACACAGACATACACTTTTTCTGGTGGTCTAATGCCACCACATCAAGGTCCCCTGAAGCCAAAGGAAAGCTGGGACTTAATGGAACACGCTGAAGTTCAGAACTAATTCAGGAAGACACCAGTTCATTTTCCTGTTTGTTTTGGGGTTTTTTTTTGTTTTTTGGGTTTTTTTAAGCATCAGTAGAGAAAAGGAACTAATAAAGTCTCCTTTCAGAATTACAGAATAATTGAGACTGGATGGGACCCCTCAAGGTCACCTAGTTCAATCTCCCAGTCAGAGCTGGCACAACAGGCTCAGGCTGTGCAGGGCTCAGTCCTGTTGAGTACTGAATGTCTCTGTGCAGAAACATCCCACCACTTCTTCAGCCCCATTCCAGTGGCCAGCCACTCTCAGGGTAAGAGCTGCCTTCTGGGTATACCTGTTTTTCTCCACTAACCAAAAAGACAGCATTGATAACAAGCTTATATTTGATGTCTGTTAGACAACAAAAATAGGTGAATTAAATTACAGTGTGCACATTTAACAACTACACCTATCCAGAACCCATTGGTGAAATAAACTGCAAACTTGTTCTCAAAACCCTATGCAGCAAAATCAAGCAGCAAAAAAATTAATTTACAGTTGCCTGAAAAATAAGTCTTACTCTCAGGAGATGTTAGGGACACACTTCAAGCCTGAGATCGACACCTTTTCAGAGTCTCTCTGAACCACTACTGTTGCACATGCTGTCCGAGTGACAGTACGTCAGTTCTCAGTGCAGAACAGCACTGTACTACACTCCATAAGAAATGTTCTAATAAAAGAAAAAAGAAAAACATGGAAGATTATACATAACGTAACCTTCATTACCACATATCACTTACATTAACCAACACCCTCTGGGCTGATATAAAGTGGCTGTATTTTAAACAAGCACAAAGCATCCCAGAAGTTTACATGCTTCATGATATAGAGTTTTTTTTTCTTTCAGTTAAAACGACAAATTCATTTTAGAAATGAAGTAACTTTCAGTTCTCAGAGGGTACTTGAAAGTGTGCTTGGGCCATCTAGTGGAGGAAAGTTAAAAACCTAGCAAATTACACTGTTGAACTCAAAAATCACATATGTCAATAACGTGCTAACAGCAACAACTGAAGAGGCTTTTCCAACAAAACACTCATGCACATTTAGTCACTTTCAATCAACGAATACTAGCATTCACAGAATTTCTCAAGCATAATCAACCCAAAGCTGATTTCTCCTTGGTAGGCTGTTCCAAGGACCAGTACTGTACAGTCAGGAAACCCTTGAGTAATAACGTACCCCATACTCTTCCACTGCTAGCACTGGGACACACCAAGAAGGGTCTGCAGTGTCAGAACTTCCCTTTCTTCCCATTCCAGATAAATTCTTCAGCTGCTCTCTTGAGATCATTTTGTAACACTACAATAGCAAAGTGACACTACCAAAAGCAAAGTTCTATATATAGTATAATAAAATATATTTAAAATTGAAATAAGATTTTCATTTCCAAGCAGGACTCTCAGAACTGCTGCTGCTCCACCTAGCGTTACAGATAACTTTGCTGAACTGTCTTAGAGGGCACCCTTCATTCACTGCCATTTCTAGCAAGCTTGGCTGGCAGGACAGCTGGGTAATGCTGTATCAGAGGATCCTTCCAGACAATAAAAACATCACTGGCTCTGAAATAAAGTCTTGAGATTATTTCAGTTATTCTTATGGCAATCTGACTTCATTTTCACACTTCTAACAGCTCCTACGTAACTGTGTGAACAGAGGGTTTTGTCTGCAATTGAGTAAATAGAGAAGAACTTTTGCTGGGTTTGGACTTCTTCACATTAACCACCTCCTGGACTTCCACCTTTCATTACCGCAATGCATTCTGTACAGTATCACTAGTCATATGCCACAATTAACTGGTAATTAAAATTTACATCAAATTATTAATGCTATTGTACTTCTGTTCAACAGGAAATCATACCGCTGTTTTGCATCCATTGTAAATTTAAGTTTTTACACATTCTGTAAACCTCTCAAAATCATGCTGTTACCAGAGGGGTGTATAACAGCACTTGACTGGAGTTTAGGTGGAGCTTGTGTGGCTCTGTGGGGAGGGAGAAGAGCTGAAAAGCATGCAGTGTAGGAAGCCTGGGCTCCCACACCACATCCCACAGACAACAGAGCAGCAAAGTCTGCAGTCCAAAGATAAAAGATTAAGTTTAGCTTAAAAATTGCAGTGCCTTTCAGACTGGTGTCCTGCTCCAAGGATCCTGGACCCAGCCTTTATGCCCCTTCTACCACCGCAGCGGTGAACATCAGCCAGTCAGAATCAACATGCACAAAGCAGTTGTTGCAGTTCGCCTGCTAACATGGAGATCTCACAGGCACCAGTGTCCTTCTACCAAGGCACGCTCCTAAGAGAGACAGACTTACACTGGAAGAGCACGGACTGCACCAGGGCAATTTATCAGAAGGTAAACTGAATCAATATACACCCTACCTATGATAAGGATTTGCAATCATTCTAAAATCCCAAAGTTCCATAAAATGCTAATCAAACTGGTTTCCCTACTAAAGTGACATGCAGCAGAATCGTACTTGGAAGACAAGCTTGACTGAGACTCACTGGTTCTCACACCCATTACATCTGGAAAGAGAATGCCCTTTTCAGATTGTCTTTTTCTTTCCACTATCCCCCCAAAAAAATCAACTTGCTTCCACAGACCTGATCTCCAGAAATGCTATCATCCTGCTGCTTTCAACATTGCACAGTATCGCTAGAAATTCAGCATAACAGTTTCCAACTAATTTTATATGCCTATCCCTACCAAGTTCAAAAATATTTTGAAGTACTCAGTATACACAGTTTGCAGTAACTATTTAAATCTTTAATCAAGTGCTCACTTTTGATCATTATTAGAATTAATTGCATCAACTTTATCTTTTTTACATCTTGATGTAAGAGCACAATACTTGAACTCAGAACTCTTCAAAAGTTTTTTTATTTCAAGTACAATTTTGTAACTTTTACAGGAATCGGAAGGTCTGCATTAAACCTAGGTGTATTTCCATGTGCGAGCATCTCTTAAAAACTTCAGCATTTTACCTTGCATATTATTTAATAGTGATTAGAGTGACTTACATGGGATAAACTCCAGAAGTTCTTGTATTGTTTCCTAAGGGAATCATGCCCTTCCAAAAGTATTTTGACAATGATTTCACGCCATAGTTCAGATCTCAATCTAAATATCATAGGTTTAGAGTATCCACACTTCTATTACGATAATGAAAATTACACTTATATATCTATTGCAGTCAGCTTTAATTCCAGTACTTTCAACTTTCCTTTATGACTGTGTTAACTAAATTCTCTCTAGTTTGTTTAAACAGCAACATGAACTTCACATTGCACTATGTATGCATCAAATGAAAAATATCTGACCTGAGAAAAGAGATCAGAAAAGCAAGTATACTGGTGAATAGCTTAGTGGTTAAGATACTCGGGGCTGTGCTTATGCAGTCTGTCCTCCAATTAGGTTCATATATTAATTTAAATTAGCACTAATCATCAATGTAACTCCATTAAGTAATGCAGATGGTAGAAGTGTCTTGTCTTTATAAAGGAGAGAAGAGATTGGGCTATTACCTGCAACAAAATGCAACACCTGAAAAATATTATTATGCAACAAGGGCGAAGCATTGGCACCAACTAAGATTTGAGTTGGCACTGCCAACAAGCTACAAAGCTTTCACAGATAAGTTTGGCACCAGATACCAAAAAGGTTACATTACAGCAGCTATGATTGATCTAAGGGCTTGTGGTGTAGCCTTTGAACTGTACTACAGCCTTAAGCGCATGTGTCAGATTAATTGAAACTTGAAAATATCCTCAAAAATCACCTGCCTCTCAAATTAAGGCAGGATTTATTATGAGGAATCTTCCTCGACAGTTTCTGTCTGGCACATAGGCCTAAAAAAAAAACCACCCAGAAAACAAAACTGTTGCCAGCAAAGAAACTGGGTCACGAACAAAAGTCTACACCTAGTGTATGCTGATCTGCCACATATACTCTTATTTACGCAGCAGGTTCACATACTTTACAAGTATCTCTTATGTGCGTACACACTTCAACCAAGCTGCTTGGTCTTACTTACGCTTCAGACGTCATGAATAATTTTAAAAAACCATTAAGCTAAAGTACTCCAAGGTGTGCATTCACAACTTTCAGCATATTTTTAACTCTAATATTTGCCATTAAATAAAAGCTACCTTAGTAAGCAGGTTAAAGGACAACATACAACTGCTTTAAGTTAAAAACTCTGAGCTCAGAAGACTTGCTACAGGGGATTTCACCGACATGCTATCAGACAGCGTCTAATAAACAGAAACTACTTTAACTACCAGGAGAGAAAAGAAAAACAACAGCCCGAGCTGGCACATCTCAGCCCACGTTTATGCTCCCATCCCACGCTTTATTAAGAGTCCACAGCAGGAGGTACAGATCGCGGGTGGGGGCCGCTGCCGCGGAGGGAACCGCTTTCCCCCCACCGACGCTGCCGCTCCTCGGGGCACCTTTGGCGCCAAGCTCCGGCACGCAGCTCACCCCCCCCGGGGCACCGGGCCCTGACAGGA
>NW_010137484.1:23880-47821 GCF_000699245.1 Pterocles gutturalis | reverse complement strand
GTCTAGGTCTCGCTGAATGGCAGCACAGTTTTACCTAATAACTGACCTAAAACTGAGAGATACTGGTCTGACAATGCTAAAGTTGATCTGGATCTAGAAAGGATGCAAAGAAACAACTCAAGATAGCCTTAACAGTGAAGATGGAAGAACTGTTATAAAACTGTCAGGACTATTAGTTTAGGTGGCTGACAGAAGACTTTGGCTAGCTTATCAAACCAATCTAACCAGGTTTCTCTGAAGCCCTACAAACACAGAAACAAAAAATTCAGGCAGAATTTAAAATGAGAGGTCCCTCAAGGAACGCCTCCTTTTCTCATATCCTGCTCCTGTGCTCATCTCATCAACAAAAACAAAATGTTTATCAGGTTTAAAGATGCTGCCAACCAAGCTGCTGCACTCCTGTGTGCCCACTAGCTAAAAAGCAGAATGGGATGTCTAATCAAGGCAGATAAACTTTCCCATGCTGAAAGCTAACATGTGCACATGGCAGCTAATCTGCCAAACCCCATCCCACCAGAGGCCCAGGACAGACACCACTCCCCAGCACTCACAGGCTGTGAGTTATGGGGTTGCTCAGCTTACTGCAACACACGGAGCTATACAACATGCACCCAGAAAGACATTTGTCAGAAGAATACCAAAAAAAAAAAAAAAAAGAATCAGTAATCTGTTCATGATCTTGCAAGTATTAAGCTGGAATGCAATTATTTGAGTTCTTTGCAGTGCAGACCTTTCATTTATGGGAAACGAGTGGGACATTACAGATGCCTGACCCTGCCAGATACAGGATAACTTGCGTGGGGCCTGATTTAAGAAGTGCTGCATAATCCTCATCTTCAGGCAGCAAAGAGACAAAACTCCAGTACCACAGGCAGATACATGAAAACATGCCACAAAAAACTGCAGCAAATTAACTTGGACCTATATTGGGACTAGTTTAATTTCATTTCTGTGAATAAAACCTTAGGATGTATCTACACTGCAGCACACATAAACACAGGAAAGCTTGCTTGCTAGGATAGGGTAAAACTCTTGTTCTAGTCTACCTTTGTTTTAAATTACTAATATGTCTTTTAATAAAGCATGTACATGCAAACAAGAACATGTCTTTGATTCACATGGAGACCTATGTTGCCACAGCTAATACAGGATTCACTAGGGGTACACAGGCTGGGCTCGTGTTCTACTGTTGCACAGACCTGCCCTTAATTCTCGAGGGACTGGCTGACAACACAGATTACTTCTGTAATATACTTAAGTATGTATGGTTCAGTGGAAAGTTGAGTTTTCATGTACATATACTTAAATATCACATAAATATTTTGCCAGCTCTGGGCCAAAGAGCACAGCATCTTGCAAAAGCAATCTTAGCATTTTGCAAGCTAGAGATACTAGGTCAAATCCAATGAATGCAAGGAACTGTCAAAGGTTATTACCTTTGACAGGCAGGCAACCACATCACAAAAAGCAAACACACCAACAAGCAAAAAAATGTTATTACACATTGCCGTTAGCTGCTGGTTCCAGACAGGAGGCGAAAAGACAGTAAGAGATGAGGACAGCGCTGCCATTCAATCCCTGAACGAGGCACCCCCGCAGCAAAGCAGATAACACCAGGCACTACGGCTGCATGACCCCATCTATACCACGCACATAAGCACCGTCCATCCACTATCCTTCCCAAGGACTAACTACAGCTCAAGCACTAACTAAGGCTACTGTAAGGCAATTTCCATTTTTTCCTTTAGGTATTGGAGGAAGAGAACTCAACTGCTGCAACCCAGAACAACTTTCAAATCTTCTCTCTGCAGAAGATTTTCTTGTGTGGCAGCAGAGAATTCACAGCAGCAGGATCTCCAAAGGGCCCAAAGCACCAGGTCACCCAGCACTCAGCAGCACAGCAAGGGGACTAAGCAAAATATAGCCCTGGGAAACACTTAATGGCACTAGGCAGGGCCTCTGTAGGTCACATGGCAACATATAATCACTTGAAAAGCACTTATTCCTTTTTATGGATCTGCTGAGAATTACTCTGTGCTTTGGGTATAATAGCACTTTTGCCATAATCAGATGTTGTAAAGGTATATGCAATAAAAGAGACACTCAGGTATTACTGTCCCATCAGCTGTGTCTTCCTATGATTGCCTCCAATTACCCTGTAAAATTTACCAGCAATGTATTTGAAAAAAATGCTTTTAATTTCCAATCAGATACTCTGCAAGAAAACCCAGCTCAGAAATGACATAATTGAATATCTTGAGGAAGAAAATAAAAAGCAAATTTTGACTCAACGGTGTTATTTAATAGCAGTGAAAGTACTTACCAGGTGGCCTATTAATTGCAAGGTTTCGGAAATGACTGCCTTTGATCATCTCCACTGACAGCCGCCCCGTAGTGGCATTGTACGACAATCCCACGAGCAGCTCTGGCACCCCTCCATGCGACAGGGACTGTGTTGAAGATGCGCTGTCACTGTGAGAGATTGCTGACAGACTAAGCTGAGAGTCTGCACTCTGCATAAAGTCTCATCAGGACGTTCACCACCACCCTCCCTTAATTTATATCTGGTAACCCTGTTTAGTAAGATCTCTCTTAAGAAATGGCAATGACTAAGAATGAATTTTTATGGAGCACCAGAAGAATCAGAGCATCACTTTTACAAAAACACATCTCTGAACTTTCTCTTTAAAGATGAGAGATGAGGACCTCTGCGTAACGTGTTTACATTAGTGTAAATCAAAGCCTCTGAGATAAGCATACATCCTAGTACATCAAATGCACAGTAAATCTCCTTGACAATGACTTTTGGATGGAATGCATTTTGCAGTTTGGTTTTCTTTGGTCATGTACTGTGTATTTTCTTTCTTTCCTTGCTACCGTGATGCTCTCGCTATCCCCTCTTCACCCGGAGTATGATGTTTTATTCATTTTGTGTGCACAACCTCTCACTGAGCTTTTTGTAGACAGTGAATCATGACAGAGCTCATCTACACAAACTGATTGGCAGAGCCAGAACTGGATACAACTGTGCTGTGTATGGAAGATTATGAAGCAGCACAGCCAGTTCCTCCTCACATGACCCACCTCTCCACTTCCATCTGTCATGAAAAGAAACATTACTAAGCATTTCATGTAGCATGGAAAACACAACACAGAGATCCACAAGCTAGTAGCTAGTGCCAGAGGAGCACAGGCAGTACAACAGGTCCACCAACATAATGGCACACAAGAACTACTGTCCTTGTTGAAATTCCGATGTAATTAGCCTTGGTGGTTCTGGGACCAACCTACTACTTCTGCATGGCACAGCATTTGGAGACTTGTGTAGATGTAGCGCATCTACATGATGTTGTGTAAGCTTGCTAGCTGAGCTGTTGTTAATAAGGCACTGCCCTGTGCTTCCCCTTACTGATCACTGTTTAATTTACAGTAGGACAGATCCACCAGTTGCATCCTAACAGCCCTGAAAGATACCAGGTACAGCCAGTCCCCATTCACCAGATGAACAATGATATGGACTCCCATATTTCTTTCACCAAACTTACCCTCAAGTTACTCCGTGGCTCCAAGACCAATGTCACCTTCACTTCCCCTGCCTGGCTGATGTTGCTCAGGTAGAACAACTGCTCTCCCATCATCTTCTGCCCAGTCATCTTGTGCACCGCATAGAGGCGGAAGCGAACGGCGTGGCTGCTTAACTCCTCTGGCTCCAGCTTACTGAAGGTAATTTTATCCTTGAACACGGGGATGGGTCCTCTCTGAACACTTGTCTTACCCCTCTGTTTCTTGCTAGGCATCAGGACTGTGTGCACTTGCCAGGTGTTCACACCACTGCGGTCTTTGTCTGGGATATCCCTGGCCTCCAAAACAGTAACTACTAGCTTTTGACTTGAGGCCTCATAGTTGAAGATGACATCTAGATCACCACACTTACAGATGGGCTCATGAGCACTGTGCTGAGCTGGTGCACTGTTCACCTCATCATGTTCCTGCAAAGAGAAGGAAGAAATAAAACCTCCATTAGAGTTCAACTGCCTCTGTGATCCCAACTGTATGTAAAAAAAAATGTTCTCATTTGTGCTTGCAAGTGCAGGCAGTTGCTCTACAAAATGAGGATCCCACTGTTTCTTGAAAGGCCAGTGCTAGTTAATTGCCTGATTTTGTGCAATGTTCCCCATACAATCTAGTAAGCAGCAGCACTTGTTGAAACATTTCCAACAAAGTTTCATCAATATTTAAATGTTTTGCAGGAGGCTGTTAATTTGGCAAAAATACTACATAGGGAAAAACTAAACAAAGTTTTGGTTTTTTTTTTAAATTTCATTCATGTCAATTTTGAAGCAATAATAAAACTTCCTTGTTTGTTTTGGTTAAAAAAAAACAACTGAAGCTATTACTTAGAACACACACTGGAGTTTTTTCAGAATTGATTTTTTTACATTACTAAAAATTAAACAATTCAGCCAAACCTGCTAACTTTTTTGGATATTTTATTCTGTTGTAAAATTTAAAAAAATTAAGCCCTGTGTTCAATTTGATGGGAATTTCTTGGAGAATGGAAATTCTATTTCTAGATGCTACCCTATAATTCAATACATTTGCTACAACTAAAGCAATAATAATCAAGAAAAGCAGCCTGATATTGATTCCTTATTCCCTTTTTTAATCTCCCAAGAGAAGCATCTGTTCCTTCTGTTCAGTTTGGATACTAATACATTTAGAATAAAAATTCAAAATAAACAACCAAAACATGTGGAGACCAATTCGCACACATTCTACCTACTCTTAAAAGAAAAATCATTTTGATAAAACAAGATAAAAAACATGGATGCTCACCTTACCTTTTGATGAGTGGTCGTGGGCGTTTCTTTTCAAAAGTGTTTTTTTATCTTAGAGCTAGAATGTGCTTCATGTGATAAAGGGGTTGCTATAGTGATCAATGATTTGTATTTAAACATGAGTATACACTGTACTCGGGAAAGATTTCCAGTTAATAGCCAGAAGGTGAATTAAGGCCTGTCACTAGCAGTCTGAGTCACCCTCCTCCTCAAACATTTATCTTCTCTCGCATTTCAAGTAACATTTCTTTTCAATACAGAAATCTTATTGTTTAGAGTACAGATGATGGGCCATAGGACTTCTGATGTAATTCCCTTCAGAAGTGTCTAGGGTGGTATATATCTCAAAGAAGACCTTGGACAAACCTCAAAATTTATGCCTACCTCCTGTCAATCTATTTTTCCAGTGCTCAGATTCACCTGCCATGGCATGCAAAGCTCCAGCTTTCCATATTTTCATAGGTGTTTAAGGGATTCATGCACATGAATACAAAGGTCCATGTGCACACCCTAGTGATGGAAACCCACTGTTGTACGTCTTGCAGAAGTCATGTCAAAGAGAGAAAAATCCCTGCTGGGACAGCACATGAAATGACTTGGTTGCCCATAAAAATGTCTTTCTGTATGAACAGCAGGCTGCAAAGACAAAACCGCTGGGCAGGCCAGGCTGCCTGGAGAGAAGGTGATATTATGCAAATGTAAGTGCTGTTGTGTAGCTGTCGAGTTATTTCTGTCTGGTTGATGAAATAATATTTAAGAAGAAAACATAATGGATTGCACTTAATCCATGTTTCCCTCCGCATCGCTCCCCACTTTCATCTGTGCATTTGCTATTGAGGGGATGGAATCAAGGCACGCTTGAGAACTAGTGCTGAAGTGTGGAGACAACTGTGGTTGTGGCATAACTTGGCTTTCATCTGCATGCCTGAGCTGGAGAACGCAAACTCCCGTGCGTCATCGTAAACCCACAGGTATGAAGATCCAGGAGGCATTTTCCTGTCCAAACGGGGCCCAGTCTCTCATCTTCTGGCAGCATGGAGGGTAGACTGAAGGTCAGCTATCTGGCTTTTAATAGAACAGATAGAAAGAACCTAGATTTTAGGAAATCTCAGATTGTGTTACTATAGCTGTGGCCATATACACTGCAGAGAAAACGGCATGAACTGCAGACAGAGAGGGAAAGGGAAATGCCAAAATCTGTGGCAGTGACCTTTCCACGGGCAACCAAGCTTAAGAGACCTCATGGGCTGGCCCTTTCAGAGAGCACTGTGCTATCTGGGATGCATCTTCGTACAGGTTTTCAGCACACAAAGCTTATGGACGGTCAGTCTTCTTTCTGTGGAAGTCATTCACAGAATTCCCCTTGGCTTTTGGAGCTCAGCTGTGGCTATGACACCTTTGTGAACATATTGGTTATACATACACTTAAACTGGAATCCAAGGAAAGTGTGGGCTTTAGATACTTCATCTGAATTTCTTTCTTTCCCTCTTCCCAGCACAGTTGTTGAGAGGTCAAGCTAGGTATAGTGATTGATACTGTATGTCTAACCCGGTCATTCAGGACAGCCAATATCCACTTCACTAGGTAAAATAAATCCATTTCTGCCAGAGAAACCTGAAAGAGCAGCTAATTATGGACAAGGCTTGAAATGGTACTTGTGGTTCCACTGCAGGGACATAAAATTATAATTTTTGTCTCTAAAGAGAGGTCCTTTGGGTGGAGCATAATAGCATTTGGACATTTCTGGCATGTCAGAACATTTAGTTCCTGCAATAAAAAGTCTTTTATTAATCCACACAATACCTTTGGATGAGGAGCTGCTTGTAGTAGATAAACTGGGACTTGGGCATATCTGCCCCCTGATGCTATAACCATTCTTTGCATTTTTAAAATGTAGATACCAGGAGCAAAACGAGAGATGTATTCCAAAGAAATACAAAAGGACGCTGGAGACACTGCAGCGCCTGTGAACCACGGCAATGTACATCAAATGTGGAAAAGGAGAAATGAACCTCAGGTGGGCAGACAAACAGCGCATGTCAGAGGCACGCAGCAAGGAGAGGGCAAGGCTGCTGCCGCACAGAGTTCCCATGTTTTGTGTGGTATTCTGTGGGACTGATTTGTGCAGCAAACCAAAATGCTGTTCAAAACACCCCTTAGGGCTGGAGTATATTCACCGACAAGCTGCTTTCCATCTCTTTAACTGGCTGCAGGCAGCGTGCTCTGAGGAAAGGAACTTTCTTCCCCTCAAAGCCTTGTTGCTCGGAGTGTGATGAAGGTATTAATTTCCACAACTGAAGAATAATCTCTTTTAACTCAGGCAGAAGATGTGACCTTTGCGCTGTTCTTTTAATATGTCTGATGAAAGCTGATATTTTTTCAGAAATTTAATCTTGTGGTAAAATAATAATGAAAACCAACACATCACGCAGAAAGATTATGAGAGAAAAGGGGGATGCTAAGTCACCAGGTGTTTACAATGCCTTAAAATCTCCGATGTGTTATTGAGGCTTCAAAATAAAGGTACAGAACTAAGGGAAAGCAGAGGAGCTCTCAGGCTGTCTTTCCCTGGAAGGATGCGCGGTATCAATGGGGACCAGAGTGATGGTCACTTGGCCAAGTCACGGGCCACCCCCACCAGTTGCCTCCAGCTTTCCAGATGCTTCCCATTGTCTAAGCCATAGAAACCACACAGAAAAAGAGGCACAGATATGACCCAGTGACCACACACCATGTCCCTAGACACACCCTGCACATACAGCCAGCAACAAAGCCCTGGGCCACCACAGAGTTCTCTTTGCTAAGTGATAGTAAGTGCTGTCAGGCTGCTAGTGGCTCCAATTTCAGTTCAAAGATTGCAGTCAGAAACCAAGCAATAAAACAGCTTCTCTCAGTGAGTATTAGTAGCAAGATGTAAAATACCAAGAAAAGGGGAAACACCCAGAGAAGGGTGTACATTCATGCACACAGGAGTACCATTATCTTGTGCTGTTCTGATCAATTTTTCACTTCATTTCTCCCCTAACATTTTTTTGGCCCCAAATATCCTTCAAAAGCTTACATTGTATATAATAAATGACAATTCTCCATACCTCAGGGCTCCAAGCCGATGAGCTGTCCGTAGCATCATTTACTTCAAATCTCTGGTGGGTAACAGTTGTCTCCATCTCCAAACGTCCTTCCGTGGCTTGCCGGCTAATGCCGTCGGCAATGCTGGACTCCATCCTAGGCCCTTTACGCCGCCCAGTGCCCCTACTCTCAGTTGTTGTTCTTGAATCAACAGATTCATGGTCATCTTCGTGATAGGATAGGTTGTCTTGGTAACTCAGTTGGCTTAGTCCATCCAGATCTAACAATTTTCAGCAAGAAAATAATTTCAGAGGGATTAGAACGCATCCCTCCCCCTCTCCCTCCAAAAATGTGCCTCTCCCTCTTTTTTTTTTTTTTTTTTTTTTTGCCCTCACCTCCAGTGCTTGCAAGAGAAAGTTTTTACTTCTGACAACTGCAGAACATAAAAATACAAAATCCTGTATAAATCATCATTGGATGGAGTGGACATGGCTGTTTCATCCTGAACTGAGAAAGTGGCCACCTTTACTTGATGAAGTCAGCCACCAAATGCAATCATCAGTGGAGTGCTTGGGATATTCAAGTGCTTTGGGGCTGCTTTGTGGCCCCAAAGTAATTGCTTGTATGAAAACACAGGTCAGACAAATTACAGAAAAGCACAGCATAGGCCCGATGAACAGGTATCAACAATTCCCTTCTATGCAGGAGGAGAAGGAGGAGGAAAGGACAGGAGCTAGCAATGCCCTCAAGGGGATGGTGCTGATGAGGAAAGGAGTTTCATGGAGATAACAGAGTGCCACCACGACCCTATCACCCATCCCTGAGAGCTTGGGTGTGCACGACCACCCCACAAGCCAGGCAGGAATCTCCAAATCCTATGTTTGGGCTAAATTGTCCCAAGGGCAACTGAGGGGAGATATGTTGTCTAATTTTCTGCCTGCTTTTATTAGTTTTAATTCATCTGATCCCTTTCTTCTCTACAAAGCCAGAAAACAAAAAGCAGTAAACATATGAACGTAAGCAAGAAATAAAATAACAGAAATCCCACAAATTGACTGAGACTGAATGGGTACAGGCGCTCCTTAAGGCATTTAATTAGCAAGCCAATGTCTTAATACACATTTTAAACAGTGGGTCATCCATCAAAGCACACACCACACAGCAGGATTTCAGAATGAAATGCTACTATAGTAAGAAATTATCCTCACACAATTGTCTTGTGGTTTTGACTCCTGCTGGGATAATATCTAGATCAATAATAGAGGAATTTTCAAAAACTACATTAAAGCCATAAAAGGCTATTCATAACAAGAGAACTCCAGAAACATATTAATAGAGCAGGCTATGTCTCTAAGACTCAGGCACAAAATGAATGTGTTAGGAAAGCAAATGTAATATTGAGGGAAAGGAAGGAAAAAGGTGATTCACCAAAACCATTTAGTGAAACAGTCTGGCTTTTTCTTTACATTCAAAGCAGTTTGGTAAGAGATAATCACTTACAAATACCAGTATTAGAGGATCATTACAGGTAATAGCTCAACTATACAGACTAGAGCAACTATACCTCTCCAATTACATCTGTTCTAACATTATATTCACAAAAAAAAATATGATCAAAACAGAAGTTCTTCGTGTAAAGGAAAAGGTCAGAGCAGTAAAATGCCTGTAATTTACCCAAGAGACTTTTAAGGAAGAAAATGTCAACTGTCTTATGAATACCTGACATGAATAAACTGCACAGCATCAGGGATATATGTTGAGACAGCATTATCTAACTATCTGAACTTTAATTAGCCAAGAGTCCCTGCAGAGCAATAACAGCCAATTCTAAAATTAAGGTCAGATAGCACTGTTCACTAAAAGAGTGCTGTTTTCTTTCAGTCCTCTCCCCAACCTCTCCCTGTTGTGCCACGTGTGTCCAAAAGCCAAGGAGGCAAGCGGAATACTGGGGAACAGAAATCACCAACAAATCCATAAAGGTTGGAGAACTGGTTATGAAGAAACCGTGACTCTTGTCAGATGAAAGAATGAACATCACCTCCAAATAGAACTCTAAAAGTGTACTGGAAGCATGTCTCCAAAGATACAGGGAAAGCTCAGCACATCAACCACTGAAAATCAAGCCGGAAAATACTGTGAATTCCACCCTCACACTGGAAGGTAAATGGCCTGGTTAACCTACAGAATATTTCTTCTTTTTCAATGATACACAATCTCTCAGGTCTATGAAGATTACAATGTGCTAAACAGATGTCCTGAGAGGCCTCATCAGTTCCTAAAACACACTGCCAGAGTTAAAAGATGGAGCCTAGTAGATGTTTCTAAATTAACACCACATAGTTCATTCACCAGCAAGAAATCCTGAGATTAAGAGTTTAACGTGTGCCTGTCACCTGTGCTGACCAAGGCGATGTTTGCTCCGTGGACTGCAGTGAACCATTGTGCTTTTACAAGAAAAAGCGTGACTTCTCTTTCTGATTTTCCAAAATGTAAGGAATTTCTTCTAGACTGTATGTAAACACATGCTGAAAGTCAAGAACCTGTTTAAATATGGTCCAGGGAGGAAAGGATATCAGTAATGAACCCAGGCACTTCTGGACTTGAAATCCTCCTAGCTACTAGGAGTGGTTTTCAAACCCCTCTTCCTGAAAGACAGCAGTAGAGATACAAGTTAGTGGGACTGAGGCATTTTTGTCCTCGTACAGCAGTAATCGTCTTGCCTGGCCCTTGCTGCACCCCAGTACCAAATCACCCTGCAGTACCCCAGCACCATGTGCTCCCTCGCACTGAACCAAACGAGATGCAGGGAGACCAAGTGGTGCTTCTGCCCCCGGTTATTTTGAGATTAGCCATCAAAAAGTGCTGAAAAACTTCCCAGAAAAGCCTCAAAGGAACAGAATCATTATCTAATTACAATAAATCTAAACAAAAATGGCTTGTAAATTTTAGGGGTTAAAGAGAAAAAGGATCTTAAATTTCAAGTAATATTATGCAATCAGGCCAAGATTGTTTAATTTACCACATGCTGGGTAATAGCCTGAGAAGACTCCGTGTTTCCAGAACTAAAATAGGCTCTTTATTAACAGGGTGATTTGCAGGGAGGCTGTGGGCAGAGCTGGCACGCCAGCTATTCAGCTCCCCAGAGCATCCTCCAAGCGCTTCCTTCCTGCAGCATGAGCTCCTCTTTCCAAGCTCTATTCAGGTTACTATGAAGACTTCTAACAGGTGAAAAGTGAAAGCCAGACAAGTCCAAAGTGCAGACTGTCATGACATCGATAACAAAAACAGAGGGTCAAGGAAAATCTCATGTAAGAACACGTTGTGAGAAGAGTGCCATATGTCAAGGCTGAGTGGGAGAGAAGCTATTCAGGGCTCTCTGAGATGCTCAGCTTCCCTGTGTGCCTAAGTTTGTTATTGATTTCTGATTCTGTAAGAAAAGAAAACTACCAGCTGTGTGAGTGAAAAGTCTGCTAAGAGGACACAAGGAGAAGTCTCAGGCAGAGTCAGAAGGCCTGAAAGTGCCACGACCCCAATCTAGACTCAGCGCTGTCAAAAGACCCCTCATCCCTCCCACCCAGAAAGGACCAGAGGATCTGCTCAGCTCAGACCAGCAACCGAGGGGTAGCAGGGTGAGGGGTTACCTTGGATATACCCCAACCACTCAGCACTTCTCCCAAACAAATGACTCATATTGGGAGGCATGAGTGTGTGTAACTATCGCTGTACACTCAGTAACCAAAGCCTCTGGATTTGAAGGAGACCTGACATACCCAAGGATTAGTTTATAGGCATTTGTTCCTAATCAAGGCTCTAATCTTGATCTTAGTGAGGAATGGAGCAGAGAACTGAATGTCTTAGTGAAAGCAGACTTCAACATCTGGTTTCATCTGATTTCTGAACAGCTATTCAAACAATATTAATACGACCTCTGAAAAGTAAGAGCAACTCTGCACCACGTTGTGCCAGAGGAAGATTTTGACAGAGAGCCGTATCTTGAAATGATCACTCTAATCAGAGGATGCACTAAAATCAAGCACTTGTATTTCAAAATTAAAACTTTATATGGAAGTAAAAACAAAGGGCACTTTCACAGCTCTTCCCTCTAATGAGCTTCTCCAGACTTTAGAATGTGTTCAGGCCAATTTTCTAAGTAGCTACATTTTTAAATGCATTTCATCTCTGTTTGTATAAAAGAGTCATTACATTAGTCCACAGAAGATCATAAAATTCTTCCCTTCTGTGCCATAAATTTTTAGTTTCCGTCATTGTCTGACATTTGGCATATGTGCTGGCAAATGATACAACATAATTCATTCACTGTTCACCTTGTGTTTGCAAAGCTGTTACAAAAGGAGACATTCAACTTCTGCTAAAAGGCTTACTAAAGAAATTACTTAAGTGGCACAGATCAAAAATTATTAGAATGAAGTCCTGCAGTCTTCACTCTGGCAAAATTGGCAATAAAACCCATGAAAATCCCTGTGGATTAGGAGCCAGAATTCAAAAGCCATATACAGTTAATGGAAAGATCTTCATGGACTTCAGCAGTGCTTAGATCCAGCCTCTTCCCTCTAAGTATTTTAGAAATGAGCTGCAGGTAACCAATAAAGAAACCAAGTTTAGTAAGAGAGAAAGCAAGATTTAGGACTGGTTCTCCACAACAAAAGAACCTCTCCATGTTGAGGCCACAGATCTTAAAGACTCCAACTTCTTTAATCTTATTTCATGCAAACAGTACCTTTGGATTCAGATACCTCTGCACAGTACTCCTCATGGCTGGAGAGCAAACGGCTGAATTTGGGTCTACGCTCCGCTCCTGCTGCTGTTGCTTTTTCAGATACTTCTGATCGAAAACTTTGTGAGCATGACACAGAGATCTCAAACTGTTTAATCACCTCATCATCGTTGCCTGAAGATGCTGTCTGTTCTTCATCCTCCCGGTAACTGTTTACTGGGAGAAAAACACAACTTGGGCTTTAGATGGTCTGCTACCCTTGGCCAAGAAGCCAGATGACACAGCACTCTTCCAGCTCTCAGATGGACCTTCTGGGGAGAAGAAGGGGACCAAGAGTTTAGAGGGGACTCTGGAATGAACTTGAGAATAACCTGGTTCTTCAACCTCTGGAGAGCCTGTGAAAGTCATATTGTATCAGCAACTTTTACATATCATTAGACCTTTCCCAACTCTGCATGTTACCTTTTTTTTTTTTTTTAAATTAAGATATTTAACAGAGCAGAACACAAAGTAAGACACAACATACACAGAGAACCACTAGTAAAATCATTAGCATGTACAAAGATAAAGGAGTAAGCAAAGGACTTGAAAACTTGGTCATGCTTCCATTCCCTTTCAGCTCCTGCTAAGGTGGAGAAAGAACTTCTTTTGTGCAGAAAGAACTTCTTTTGTGCAGAAAAAGCAACTCAGGAGTAACCTGCTGTGGGTAATACCATGAACACATAAATAAGGCACATGGCTAACAGGCACTGCTGACTCCATCTGCCAGCAGCAGAGTAACTTGGGAGACCAATGTAAATTACAACCTTTAAAAGTGAAGATACGCATTTGAGCACGTCCCTGTGAGTGCCCTTTCCCTCCTCCTACAAACACGTGCTTTGAATACGAGATGATTGCACCCTCACTAGAGTGTGCATAGCCGCGAGATGGGGGAAGGAGGGTTCAATGCATACTATGTGTACTTGGCCTTGCTTTGTCGGGATGAAAATGCAGAGGCATTTTGCTGATCTTCCTGCCACTGGCATCAAGGAAGCACAACAGCAGGATGTTTTGATCCATCCACATGCACGGAGAAAGGAGCGTTGGGGACAACGGGCAATTGGTGTGTACGTGCATGTTTGTGTAGACGCGCGTGAACAAGCCAGCTGTCAAGTGTGGTCGGTCCGCTGCTTGCTCTTGAGCATGAAGTATATGATCTGGTTGCCAGGACTGACTTTGATAATCGCCATGGCAAACCCGAGCAGCTGAACAAATGAGCTCTGCAGACAAACAGGCAGAGGGCAGCTTCCTCAGTGCCGCTGCCTGCTTTGGGAGGAAAGCACCTTCTTTCACCTCAGATCTCGCTTACAGCAATCACACAGCTACAGGTGGGGAAATCCTGCTTTTACACACTGTGTTAGGTCTATTAAAAATCTGCAGTATGAACTTAATGACAACTGCTGTCACTGCTCCATAAATTTACCCGCTGCTGCACAGAAGATGACGCTCAACTCCCCAGGCAGAGAGCGAGGAAGCTGGAAGTACTGAAGCAAGCTGCTCCCACCACCAGCCCAGCAGAAGCTGGCTTCTTCCATGCCGCCACGCTGGCAGATTTGACCCTCTGGTCTGATTTGCCACAGCTTGACAATAAGCCTGCTGTTCCTTCTAGAAAATTAGAGGGAAAAGCTAAGTGTTCCTATTTTGATAAAAATGAAAAAAGTTTTAGACATTAGTCTGTAGATGGTCAGTGACCAGCTATCATAAAAATTGATTATTTTTATGCAAACTGTTAAGTTTCTTTCAAATTTAAAAAAATAAATTATTTCAAGCTGTAACAACCCTATGGTCTAAATGTGCTATGATTTATTCAAATAATTGAAACACATAAAACTAAACATTCCTTTTCAACCAACTGTGTTGTCAATTCGCTACCTACAGCTCATGCAAACTCTACAAAATTAATTCAAATGCTTGGCAAATGTTGGTAAGTTCTATTTATATGTGTATATCTTTTGGGTATTTAAGATAAAAAATAAAAATTATTCCAGTATAAACAAAAGTCCACTTTTCACTCAAACAGCTTGCCAAAAATCCTGAGCAAAATATCAACTTTAGCGATTAAGTCACATCTTTCACTATTTTCTAAAACAACAGTAACATCAAAATCTTGGGTTTGTGGGCACAAGGCTGTATACTTAAATAAATGTGCACTAACATAGTGTACAATTCTGGTTATTCCAAGAAATTCCGCAAAGGCCGCATGGATGCATTTGCTCCTGTAAGGACACTCCCTGGGGTGACCTGCAGCAGCTCCCTGCAAAACAGAGCAGAGCCCTTTTTCCAGGACAGAAGGGGAAGGATGAAGGGATGGAGGGGGGGACTTTGGCCCACTTTGATATATTACTGGCCACTTGACTTTGACTTTAACTTTACCAATCCCCAAAGCACGACTGCATCACGTGTTCTGACACTGGGTGCTATTTCCTACCAGCATTTGGAAGCACGCAGGCTAATTAAATGGTGGCACTGGGGAATCTGTTGCAAATGCTTGATAACGTCTGCTACTGAATATCTGCCTGAGCAGCAGACAGCTCTGTGTCAGCTTAACATCTCTGTGTTAATAAAACTAAGTTTACCCAGGGGAGAGAAAAAGGTTCACCATTCAAATATACAAGTGTCCTGATTAGGAAAGGATAAGGGGGAAACATTTTCTATATCACCATGGAAACTTAAATAAAGGACTCATAATTACAATCTAAATTCTGGAAAGATAATGAATACATCTTGAAATCTGCAGATGTTATGTAGCATATACATATTTCTAGCAACTTCAACTCAATTACTTCTATGCAGCATCTGTTTTACAAATCAACTTCTCACCACTCATAAGGGAGGCATATGGGATTTTTTTTTTCCCCCCAGAGGAGACAAGTGGGGGAGGAAGGAGGGTGACCTCTTTTTCTGCCAAGCTATTTCGAACTACCACTATTTATTCAGAAATTTCAAACACCCAATCAGTAACAAAGTTAGCTTACAGGCATCCAAATACACTAAGCTAAAATGCATGAAATAAATAATTCAAGAACTCTCTGCAGTGTTACCAAGTATAAAGAATAACCATTTGCTCAAAGCTTATCCAAGGAAAAAAATTGCCAAATGAAATACATAGTGTAGGTGTAAAACATAAATGTACTGCATGCATCCTGTCTGCCTGCATGTTAAAAAAAACCAACAAACCAACAGTCATTTTGACTGAACAATGAAAAGTTCACACATGCCAAATTTCTGCTTTCCTACAGCATTGTGTGTCCAAATTCTCCTTAAAGATTTTGATTCTGCTTTATGGAAGTCCAGGAGAGTTTCAATTAGAGCATCACCAAGCCCTGAAGGAAGCAGAAGTGCGACTGGAAAAAAAAAAAAAAAAGTATTTGATCATATAACCAAAGACAATATCAGTACATCTATGCATAATGCACTTACTCAGAGGATCCCAGAGGCTCTCTTTGCCATGTTCTTTGCTATTACAGAAGCAGTCGCATAGGTCTGACCTTAAAACTTTCATGATCAGGATGACACAGAGAAATGATCTACAATGGCTCCTAACTCAGCAAAACCCAGAACTGCACATGAAACAAGAAAAAAGGGCCTGCCTTTGGAAAAGGCCTGCTGCAAACTGTGGATTTGTTAGATTCTCAGAAAAAAAGAGGAGGAACACTTTGTAAAGGGACCATGCAGCTACACATGTGGAGTTGCTACTACTAATTTCTATGCAAGTACAGACTCTTTTTTGCACAGCATCTTCAGTCTAGAGTCGTCTTCTTGCTCTTGCTGTCAACCCTTTGAACTGGGAGATCAAACAAAAGTACCAAGTAAAGCAACTACCTGATTTGTGGGTGTGACTAGGGAGGAGGGCACTCCGTAACTTTATTCATGCTCACAACTATTTGGAGATACAGTCTCATCACCAGAAATCCTTCCTTTTATAAAACAGAATCAAAATCTAAAACACCAACCCAGATTTCAAATGTATTTAAAATAATGGGAGAATGCACTGTGATACAGCAAACCCGTGTTTCTATCCATGTCATTATGGACAAAGAGTTTGAGACTATGCACCGTTGACTAACACCAGCTGGACGTTTACTAAGAAACAGAAGGCAGCCTTCACCTGGGCTTTCTCCTTGCACCCAAGCCTACACATTTCTGTCCCTTTCTGGTAGTTACACCAGCAAGGGGGGACAGAGGTATATACAAGATCTACCCCTCTTTGCTGAGTGACAAGTGACGGTGTCCTGCTTTTGCAACACGTCTGTCTCTACCTCTTCACCTGTCCTCACCCCTTGACCAAACAAAAGCAAACACATTTGGGTGTTTGAATGCGATGCAGGCAGAGAGAATCACAACCTGGCAGCTTTCATGGCAAACAAAAAAAAAAAGTGAGAGAGTAATCAGAAACAAGACATTATTTGGTTCTGACCATCCAGCACCTCTATAGCCGAACAACACAGCAGTCAGAGCAATACACTCCAATTCTGCACACTGCTGTGCAAAGAAAGAGAAAACTGCCCACAGAAAACAGCATGAAAATCAACATATTTTCCTGTTGCTTTTTCCCTCCTCTCAAATTTAGATTTTAAAAATAGGAACATGGGATTCAGCTTCAAACTGACTTTCACTTCACTGCCTAAGGTTCTTCCATAGCTAGAGGAAATGGCAGTCAAGAAGCAGAACCACAATCATCCCTGATTTTCCCAATCACCTACTTTACATTTTACATGTGGATTAACCATGAGTCAGGCTTCATTTACGCTACCGGGTCTTATTAGCACAGGCTCAGGATTTGTGGAGAAGTGGAACTAAAAAGAGATTACACACTATAGGGGACACTACTAAGCCAGGAAAACCCCTGGTGTGGATGCAGTTACATCCATGAGTCAGCTTACACCCCTTTGCTAGCCCCTGTTAGGCTGCTTGAAGAAAAGAAAAGCACCTTCTGTCAGCAGATGCTGTGTCTGTGCTGGGGACATTGCAGCACCCAGGTGTAGCTGCATACCCTCTGGTGTGTGGGGTTATAAATGTTCATGGACTCAGAAACTAAACGACTAAACGAACTGCTGGATCCCTATAGACAGCGAGTTAGAAAACTCTGTCCTTTCCTTCCAACAAAAACCAACTTTGACCTTATAAGGATTATTTTTATGACAGTTTTCCTGGTAGCTTTCACACCACAAAGGGTTGAATTCCTTCAGGTTCCCCATCAATCACCTCTTCTACCTGTGCATTTGGTTTGGATGCTCTTTTCTCCTTTTGATGCACGGGAGTCCCTTTGCAAACTCCCCCCACTACATTTAAGGAAGTTTCTCTGAATTGGCACTAGCTTCTTCCAGTAAATGACCTTCCACCTAGCAGGAATCAAACTGGCCACGGAAATGCCCAGCAAACTCAGTTCCCTGACTCTTTAAAATGCAGTTCTGCTGTGCCACTCTCACAACCTGCTAGACCCAGCGTCTGCACGCCGATTACATACCATTTGTAGCACCCAATGCTGTAACCATTAGCTTCACATCCACAAGGCTTTGTTTGCTGATTAACAGGGTGGAAATCAACTCCCTCGCAAA
The DNA here is from genome assembly GCF_000699245.1 of Pterocles gutturalis. Classification (NCBI taxonomy): domain Eukaryota; kingdom Metazoa; phylum Chordata; class Aves; order Pterocliformes; family Pteroclidae; genus Pterocles; species Pterocles gutturalis. Next base: position 29,581 of record NW_010137484.1, on the reverse strand, counting down.
GATATTTGTTTGGGGTTGCTACGGATAACAACTGCATTGCAACAAAGCAGATATTTATTTTCCCACTGATTTTTCTAATTGGAACTTTCTGTTTGCTACCAGAGGGTTGATTCACCACAGCCCCCCCTTACCGCTGCTGTAACACTACCGTTTCCATGGCACTCCTGGGAAAATCACAGACTTCAGCAGCAGCAGTGGGTGAGGATGTAGTGCAACAACACTCACATGTGTGCAGGACTAAAGCTGTCACCCAAAAAGGGACAATTCTGTCCTCCTTTCCCTCCCCTCTTCCCCTTGTTTCAGTTTTAGCAATCATGTGGCCAACTCACCTGATTCAAAAGTAATAGGGAAGGGGCTGGTAACTCTCAGCTACAGCAACAACTTGGTCTGGTTCTTCCCACAGTGGCAAGCTCATGAGGCCAGACAGCAGCATAACTGTGTGATCAGGGAAGGGCAATATATCTCAGTTGCAGTTTTACATCAGCTACCGACAATCAAAACTGCACCCTCAGGCCCAAGGGGTTTATAGCTACTATGTCTGGCAATAAGTCTAGACCCCAAAATTGACCCTGCAACACAGAGCTTCAGCAAACCTCTGTGGTCTCATTAATCCAGACTCAGGGCTTTCTCTCCAGCACCGCCACTCTCATACTATTAGCTGGAAAACACTCCTACACAGATTATGCTGCTACGTATAGACCGTATGGGCTTGAATCTCTCTCAGCCTGAGGAGAGAAATGCCTCCAAGCACCCAGCTTGTGTGGGCAAGAACTCATACCCTGTGCAATGAGTCCCTCCAGGGATGCTTCATCTCACATGGATACTGAGCTCTCTAGACAGGGGACCGCCCACCTGAACATCAGGGAACTTTTAGGTAGAGTGATGAACGCGTGCAGCATCAGCTATTCTCATGGTCTGTCGAAAGGATTTTTTACAGATTTTGCCATGGACTGGTTTAAGATTCAACCTAAGCAATTCACGTTGGTCTACAAACAGGTACTGACGAAGCCTCCCTAACTCAATCTGAGGAAACTGCATGAGAATCGCGCAAACAGCACCTGCAGAGGTACAGCCCAGCCACACCTTCCTCATTACCTGGAAGACCCACACAGCCCAACAATGCCACTCCACTGTCTATAAAGCTACACATTTTTTCCTCCATGACTATGATCTCCTTCTTTTCTTTCACTGCAGTCTTTCCCCTTGGTTACTAAAACTGTTTCAGGAGTCAGTGAGGCCACTCAAAATGATGGCTGCTGCCAACAGGTCATTACAACAGCCAAAAATGAGTTGGGCACAAGGAAGTCATATCCACACCCCACTCTGGCAAGAGGTGAGGACCAACACCAGCTCACCTTTTGTCAGAGCGATCCCATCCCATATAAGCTTACATTACTGTTTTTTGCAATACAAAGAGCCTAGCAGGAAATGGAGTTGGATTATCCATGCTTCCAAAAGTCCTGATGGTCACTCCCTTCTGCGAGCATTTGCCTGCCATCATGGGTTTGCATAAGTGGCCTTCTACAAAGCAGGCCAAGCTAGCAACAACTCAAAAAAAAAGAAAAAAACAAAAAGTACTACTGTTTGTATCAGCACACAGAAATACTATGTTCCAGCTCTGCTGCTAGTACGCCTGCACGCAACCTCCACCACAATGCAATGAGATCATTCACACCTGCCTCGCCTGTAGTAGATGGAAGGTGAGGAGGCTGGGTTTCTAGGAGAGAGGCAGCACTTCCCAGATGCTGCCAAGATGCTGTTTATCAGTAAATGAAGCCTCTTGAGTCCTAAACAACCTTCCCAAAGGAAGATAGAATCGCAACTGCCATATGGGGAGTGGGAAGAGGATGCCACTTAGAAAAAGTGGATCAGAAAATACACGCACAAACATACTCACACACACACAATTTGTTCTGTAACTGCACTGAATGGCAAAATCCAGTTCTTCCTCTTCAATACATCCTTCTCCATACATCAAACCTTCTAGATGGAAAGACTAGATGACAAGTACTGAACAGAGCATCCTTCCTTACGCCTCCTAGGGAGCTTGGCACAAGGAAGCTCTAACCACCAGACGAGGAATCTGGCGAAAACCCAAACCACTGATCCACTGTGGACTTACAAAGCTACTGTGTCTAAAATCACCAAATCACCAAATGAGGATGAACAGCAAGGCTGACGGGCCTAAGACAGAGCCCACAATGGCAGCACCTTTGGAAACTTGTGTTTTGAACCACTCTTTGGCTGTATTCCCCCAGTGGTAGAGCTGATATGCTGCAATCCACCTTCCTTCCAGGGCTACTGCATATTCTTATCACCACTTTTGGCATCATGGATGAAGATCCCTTATGATTTGAAACCTTGAAAAGACAGAAGGAGTACTTTAAATATAAAAAGGAACATGGTACCACCTTCACAAGGACAAAAACACAAGTGCACAAACACTTTGAGTGGTTCCGAATTTTCCAGAGGGAAAGCATTCAGTGCAAACTCACGCCTGCACTTCATTTCAGAAAGCTCCAGACTCATACCACATCTTTCAGAGACCAGGTGCATATCCCCAGTCACGTTAGTGCTTTCTCCCACTCGAACAGCCAGGAATATTTTCTGTGAAGTGCTTTTGTCCACTGTCTTCGCTTTCCTTCACTCAGTCCTAGTGGTGCTATTGATTCAGTGCAGCCTCTGTAAATGTCCTGCTTTGAGTACAGGCGCTGATTTTTATAGGGCTACATTCTGGTTAGAGCACCGGCTGGCTCCAAAGCCAGACAGGAGATAAAATTTATAAACATCTAGGATCTTTACGTGGAAGCTGGCCATCTAGCTATTTTAGTCTCAGGTTCAAGCAGAAGTTTTATTCATCACACAAGCAGCATCTTTTTGTTATAGGTATATTTTGCTATATGAAATGAAAACTCACTTCTTGCCTAGGAATTCCCAGCTGTATGAAGGGTCATTTGCTGAGGTCAGCTGTGCTCACATACAGAAGAAAGAATAATTTCCTCTACTGCAGCAGTAACTGGCAAAAATCAATGACCCCTGTTAAGCTGGAGGCCAAGGTAAGTAAATGCAATAGTGCTTTCTAGTTTGAAGAACTCCCAGAGCCTCAGAGGCACACCTCCCCTTACACGTGCATTGAGGATAACTATCCAGCCATCTAGACAAGACTCCTATTAGGACGTCAAACCTCCTAGCATTCCAAGGTCAAAAAATTTATTTTAGTGGAACTGAAACGCAAACTTTAGCTGTCATTGAGACTGTCTAATTGATGGGGGGAAAAAATCTCGAAGGACTTCATGCAGTTTAAGAGTAGTGCTCACCTATATATCACACGAGTGTTATGAACACTGTCAGACAGCTTGGGAGACTCTTCACTCACAGAACTCGCTGTGCAAAAATAGTTCAGCTCTGATTCAGAAGACTCAGCTCTGCTGGTGTGTCTGTTCCCATGCCTCTTCAGAGCAGTGTCTGCTGAAGCTGATAACTTAATGGTCACTTTGACTGTTTGTTTGCAAAGGACATGGGCCCTGAGGAAGAAATGGGCAAAAGCCATTGTGTTCATCGCATAATTATTGCTGGTCTTCGCCTTTTTCATTACTATTTTTTTTCCTCTATAGATTCAGGCTGGGAAGCAGACGTACTGGCCAGCTCTACCCCTCTGCTTGCAAGTGCACTGGTTTTAGAAGTGGCTTTATTGCTCCACTGCTTTTTTCCAATTCTTAAGGATCTGGCAGCCACCCCCTTGCCAGCCACCCCCAGTCAGCTGAGCTGTGGGGGGATGAAAAAAGGATGCTCTCTCCGTGTTCTGCAATGGGAGACAGTTTCTCTATCAGAAACACTGAGGTTAGACAATGAAGGAGGGTCTCAAGGAAGCTGCAAGAGCAAGTTCATCTGTATTTGCAAAATTTACAACTACATGATTTGCGAATGGTGGCAAGGATTTGCATGCATGGAAGGGTCAGCCTTCCCATCACCGACCTCTTACACCAAACACCTGGCATTTCTGCTGAACTACCTCCTCATTTTTAAACTGTGGAACAAAAGCATCCAAAGAGAAAACTTTTCCTTGTATTTGTCTGAAACCTTGGCACAACATTACCAGCATGATTTAAATACACACTAGGACTCGGCGGCAGCCAAACCTGCACCCTGCTGATTAGCATGCCTCACAGTGTCTAACAGACGTTTGACTTAAGAACCCAAGAATTTCATTGCTCAAAGACGTTACTAGATCCCTAAGCCTAAAAATGGTTTTCAGTAATGTGTATGCTGCTTTGGGGCCTCAGAAAAGCTACTCTGGGAGCTAGGAAACATTTCCAAGGAGGAAAAAAATGGGATCAAAAACATATTTGATAAAAAGGAGAAGGGGTAATGATGGCTTTTAACTGCAATTTTATTTTATTTTACCTCAGAAGCGAGCTGTAAGCTTAAGAGTAGGGAACAACTATTAGATTTTCTTTTTCATCTTTTTTAAAACAAAATTATTCTCATCTAGGGTTGGTGGGGTTTTTCCCCCTAAACCAGATAAACTATATATGGGAATGACCAGGTTTCTGTTGCTCTTTAATCACCAGTGTCTGCTAAATGAAGCATATCTATTTTCTCTGTTACATTACTATTGGCAACCAGGTCTTCTGTAAGTGCCCAGAAATATTTCCATGGCAACAAAAAGCATTCAGCATTGCTACTGTTTTGTGCCAATTTAGCTTTAAAATATTCTATTGTGGAGAGAAATATGGTACATTAAGTGAAATAAAGTCAAGATGCAATGTTCTGAAAAGAATATAAGGATAAACAGGAAACATGTATTTTGCAGAAATAGGGAAAGTCATGACAAATGGAAGGAAAAATGTTCAAAGCTAATATTGATGCTACTGAACGCCTTTGCTGAATGTCAGCAAGTCCATATGCTCGCTTACATTGTCACTTGGGGTTAGGTAACAAAGCTAACAGAAATAAGGACACCTCAAACACTCTCTCCTGATCATTTTAATCTATGACAGAAAGTTTAAGTTGCCAGGGTATTACAGCCTCTCTGCATGTCTAGGTTACCGTCAGAAGAGTTCATACTCTTGATGTTAGAGAATGAATTTAAAGGAAAAAGAGGAAATAAAGAGTTGAAAAAATGAAATACAAAGAGCATGTGTGTGTTTTGGAAGTAAAGAGTCACTTAGAAGAGCAAAACGAGTTCTTACACATCAAAGAGCTTATGGAAGACATTTTCAAATCACAGTTCAGCACTTTCTCTCCTATTTTACAACTTAGTTCTGTGAAAAAAAGGCATCAGCTCCCAGCCCTCCAACCCTCAAACAGACAACTTCATGACTATCAAGTCTTGAGACCATTGGATGCCCCTTTGTGCAGTGCATTGCAGAGATGAAAAGATAAAAGACTATTTGAGAGCATTTGGAGTGACATTCCCTCTGGTGTAAAAAAGCTACGCAATGACCTCTGAAATGCTTCATGTGGAAACAGAGAGCTCTAGGTGGCAGCAATGCGGGTGCTGGGGAGCTCTGTAGGGCCAGCCTTCCACTCCACAATGTCTCCAGACAGCTTACTGAGAAGAAAAGCCAATAAACATTAAGAGAGTCCAACAGCAACTTGATCAGTACCTGCTCTCAGCTGGGAGAGAGGTTCAGAGCGACCCTCTCCTCTAGTTGCAGTGATGGGTTACTCTGGCATCTGACTGTCACTCTGTGTGCCT